>NW_026606847.1:75000-80000 GCF_029890125.1 Rhinichthys klamathensis goyatoka | reverse complement strand
ACACACACACACACACACACACACACACACCAGTGCAGAACACACACACACACTGTTACGCCCTTACTAGGGAGCAACAATGAAGGAGGAAGAAACGTTTACGGCGGTTACAATACTCTCTTTATTTTACACTTTCTTCATGACAAAGACTGTCTCTCAAGCTCTCGCAATACGCCGCAACGCCGATCAACATCTCGGTCCTGGCCAGGGATCGATGTGACAGAATGGAACGCTCCATGAGGACGCCAAACAGGAAGCTTTTATTGACAGGCACACCTGTGCACCGGTGCACCCAATCCACCTGATTACTCCCTCAGCTCCGCAGCGCACCTGTAGGAGGAGCAACACACACCCAGACACGGCAAAACCACAATACAAAGTATACAGCCGTAACACTCCCCCCCTTAAAAAAAGGAAACTAATATGTTTCCCCAACAATAAGCATTCATAACCGCACTAACAAATATAATTTAAGTATAGGCCTATACATACACAACAACAACATTCCTTACCCCCCGTGAATAAAGTAATAAATAGAAAAACAAACCTGTTAACTCTTCATCCAAGGCACCACCTAAGAAATGTTCTACAAGTGTGCCCTAGACAATGCATCGGCCACTATATTTTCTGAGCCCTTCAAATGCCTAACATCTAAATGAAAGGGCTGAAGAAAGAGGCACCAACGCATCAGCCGTTGATTTGGATTTTTAAGAGAATGTAAAAATGTAAGCGGATTATGATCACTATAAACTATTACCGCTGAACTGTTCCCACCTACATACACTTCAAAATGTTGGAGTGCTAAAATTAACGCAAGGGCCTCCTTTTCAATTGTGGAGTAGTTCCTTTGATGACTATTGAACTTCCGCGAGAAAAAACAAACCGGCCGCTCAATACCCGCATCATCCTCTTGAATCAACACCGCCCCTGCTCCCTCTTTACTGGCATCCACCTGAATTTTAAAAGTTTTCTCCAGCTGAGGTGCCATTAGGACAGGTGTCGTAGTCAACAACGATTTTACTGCCTCAAAGGCATTCTGACAAGACTCAGACCAAACAAACAAAGCTTTGCCTTTCAATAGGTCCGTTAAAGGAGCAACAACCGTAGAAAAATTCCTACAAAAACAGCGGTAGAACCCCACCAGACCTAGAAAGCTCATTAACTCCTTTTTAGTGTTCGGAACAGGATATTCATCTATTGCTCTCACCTTCTCCCTCACTGGACGCACCTGTCCTTGCCCCACTACCTTACCAAGATACGTAACTGTCGCTCCTGCAAATTCGCACTTAGCAAGATTCAGTGTAAGATGTGCTTGAGAAAGACGGACTAAAAGTAACCGTAAACGCTTAAGATGTTCTGACCATGTATCACTTACCACGATCGTATCATCCAAATAAACAGTCACGCCTTTCAGTCCCGCAATTACTCTATTCATCATTCTTTGAAACGTCGCCGGTGCGTTTCGAAGACCGAAGCTCATAACCCGGTAAGAAAATAATCCGTTAGGTGTTATAAACGAGGAAACTTCGCGCGCACGCTCTGTCAGCGGAATCTGCCAATAGCCTTTAAGTAAATCTAATTTTGTCACAAATTTCGCGGCACCGACCTGATCGACACAGTCCTCCATTCTCGGCAGAGGAAAAGAGTCTGGTCTTGTAACAGAATTCAGTTTCCTGTAATCTGTGCAAAAACGGAACGTACCATCAGATTTTTTTACCAGCAAACATGGCGAAGACCAGCTGGAAAATGAAGGCTCGGCTAATCCGTTATCCAGCAAATACTGGACTTCCTTTTCTAAAACCTCTCGTTTATTCAGTGGAACCCTGTAAAAACGCTGACGGACAGGAGCAGCCTCGCCCACCTCTATATCATGCTCCAACTGTGTCGTTTGGGTTGGAACATCCGAAAACAGCTCCGGGAACTCAGCAAGCAAACTAATCAATTCTCGACTTTGCGTCTTGTCTAAATGTTTAAGATTAGAAGACATATTTTTCAACGTTTCAGAATTCTTTAAACGACCCAGTAACATGCTGTCATCAGGAGACTCTAATTCGTCCACAGACATACCCATCATGTCCTGTGGAGCACCTGACTGAGGGGAGCTGTCCACTAGCACCACAGGCGCCACTGGCACTGAGACTGGTCGGTTTCGCTGATAATAAGGCTTAAGGAGATTTACGTGACAGACTTGGGATCTTTTCCTTCGGTCTGGCGTAAGAATCGTGTAATTATCCACGGCCCCACAATGTATTATCTCATACGGCCCAGTATATTTGGCTTGGAAAGGGGAATTTATTACAGGCAGAAGCGCGATGACCTGATCTCCTACACTAAATTTCCGATGTTCAGTGTAACGGTCAAACAACTTTTTCATCTTCCCTTGAGTTCTATTTAGACTTTTCCCAGCTAACTCCCCAGCTAAGGAAAGCCGACGACGAAAACCCAGCACGTACTCCGAAAAATGTATCGGTGGTTCTGACTCAATCCATTGATCACGTAAAACAGCTAATAATCCACGTACTTTATGTGCAAAAACCAGCTCGTTAGGGCTAAACCCAATGCTCTGCTGGGTAACTTCCCTGGCTGCCAACATCAACCATGGAAGACCCTCTTCCCAGTCCCGCTGCATTTCCAAACAGTAGGCTCTCAATAGTGATTTTAACGTGGAATGAAATCGTTCGAGTGCCCCTTGACTCTGGGCGTGATACGCCGTTGACAAATTGTGTTTAATACCCAGCTCGAACAACACCTCCGCAAACAATTTCGAAGTAAAATTACTTCCTTGGTCCGATTGGATAATCTTCGGTAACCCAAAAATAGACACAAACTGAGTGAGCGCCTTCACAATCGATTTTGTAGTTATCGAGCGCAACGGGTACGCAGCTGGATAACGCGTAACTTGACACATCACGGTCAACAGGTACTCACTTCCAGCTTTCGAACGAGGAAGGGGACCGACGCAATCAATAATAAGGTGTTCAAACGGTTGACATACAGCCGGAATTGGACGCAGAGGAGCCGGTTTTAACGACTGGTTCGGTTTGCCGGTAAGTTGGCACGTATGACAGGTCTTAATAAAACTGGCAACGTCCTTTTTAATACGAGGCCAGTAAAAGTAACGCAGAATTCTGTCATACGTTTTCTGTACCCCAGCATGACCGGCGAGCTGATCGTGAGCCATTCTCAACACTAACGAACGAAACTTTACTGGTATCACGACTTGAATGACAGAATCTCCCATACCATCAACAGCATGTGGGGACCACTTTCTCAATAGAACATTCTGTTCAATAAAATAGCCTTGCGCTCTATCACGAATTTCGGTGCCGTCAACAACCTGTTCAAATTGTGATTTTAATGTCTCATCATTCTGCTGTTCTGTAGACAACTCCTCCCGGGAAACCACAATGGGATAATCACTCAAAACGAAACAGACTTCAGCGTCACTGATTTTACCTTCAACCCTTGGTTGAGCACAAGAACGAGTCACTGCACACGCGACGAACACTTCTGGATACTGTCGCGCACTGTCATCTGGACCACCAGTACAGGACGGTGCCTCAGTCACAACCAGAGAGGGCGATTGATTAACCCAAACGCGTCCGCCGGCTAAGTTATTTCCGAGAATCAGTGAAACGCCATCAACAGGTAGAATAGGGCGTATACCTAGATCAACTACTCCATGCACTAGTTCACAGGTTAAATCAACTTTATGCAGGGGTACGGATAATGTATTAAGCCCAATGCCACGAATCAAAAGCGAGCTACCAGTGTGCGACTCAGTTGAAAAGGGCAACACCGACTCCAAAATAAACGACTCGGATGACCCCGTGTCCCGGAGAATTTTTACTGCTACTTTCTCAACACCACCTGGAAGCGACACAAAACCATTAGAAATAAATGGTTCAAATAACTGCTGGTGATTCTCTACATTCTTGGGTGCTACCACTGGTATTCCTTCCAAAGTACCAGCCTGATTTACAGAAACTGAAGTAGCCAGGACAGCAGGCTTCGCGGAATGGGCATGTCTAACAAATTTTGATTTAAGCACTGGACAATCTGACTTCCAATGTCCTTTACCCAGACAATAGTTACAGCTATCAATGTCACTTGAACTTTTTTTCCTTAAAAACCGCCTAGCTGCACCCACAGGGACAACGGAAAAATTTCCCCGTGTATGAACCTGATGTTGATTGAATTCATTAACACGGGGCTTATGAATAAGCTCCCAGTCATCAACCAGCAGTGCAGCTTCTGACGCGGTTTTAACCTGACGCTCCGCCACATAAGTGGCTATCATCTCAGGAAGTGTATTTCTGTATTGTTCAAATAAAATCAACTCTCTCAGCTTATCCACTGTTGTACTATCTGCCGCTGTACACCACCGATCAAACTGCACGGTCAACTCTCTTACGAACTCAACATTTGTTTCACTCACCTTTCGTTGTAAAGTACGGAACTTTTGCCGATAACTCTCTGGCACACGCTCATTAATTTTTAACACCGCCGCCTTAATGGCTTCATAATTCTGGCTGTCAACATCAGATAGCGTAGAATAGGCTTGTTGGGCTTTACCTGTTAAAACGCATTGAAGTAACATAGCGCGTTCAACATCACTCCACTTATACGCTACTGCGACTCGCTCAAATAGGAGAAAAAAAATCTCCACCTCAGCCTCATTAAACGGCGGTACTAATCGTAAATTATGAGCCACACTCAGTTTCGTCGAATCCCTATCAAAACCTCCCATTGGCTTACCTTCTTCGTGTAATTCTAGTCGACGCCTTTCAATCTGTAAACGCTGTTGCTCTACCTGTTGCCGGCTCTCCTCCAACTCCAACTCCAAACGTACCTTGTCACATTCCAAGCGACGCTTCTCACACTCAGTATCACGTTGTATCATCAACAACTCTTTCTGTTGCTCAAATGAAAGTGTGCTTAAAGCAGACAATGGAAGAGTAGTCGGAACAGGAGTACTTACGGCAGGCAACGCAGCTGAC
>NW_026606847.1:7500-70000 GCF_029890125.1 Rhinichthys klamathensis goyatoka | reverse complement strand
GCAGAATAAAGGGGCGGGGCCTGGTTGAGTTAGTTAGTAGTGTGTTAAACTGGCGGTTATGGAAAGGGGCGGGACATTCCCAAACACACTCGAAGCGCTCGACCAATCACAACACACTGCTCCAGCCGACCAATCAGAGCACAGGAGGTGCTTTTCAGGAGGAGGGGCTTCATAGAGACAGGAAGTAAACAGAGCGTTACTGACAGACTGGGAAGAGAGGAGCCGCAACAATGGAGAATATGAGGAGAATAATCAACATTCAAGCAGGAAAACCTGTTCTAGTAGAGCCTGAAACAACATCAAGACTGTGTAAAAGGGCGTAACAGGTCCTGTTTAAAGTAATGGCAGAAAGAGTTTTAATTAATGTCTACCTTCACTAATTGATACACTCTGGGTGTTTACATGCTGGAAAACTCTTATTATGCTCAAAATGGTTAGCAAGTTAATGGTACGATTATTTATTAGGATAAATAAAACATCAGGATACGTGTTCTATGATTCAGTTATCTAGTAGTGAACTCCCTCCCTGAGTGACTGTGACATTTCAGAGTAAAATATGTGTTTCACCCTGATGTTCTTTCTGTTTCTGTTGTGTGTTCAGATTGGTGTTTCCTGTTCCAGTTAGAGAGCTGCCATATGAATCAATGTTGACTTTTCATCTATTGGGCTCAAAACAGTCCAGAAACCCTGAGCTTCTCTGCTGGGCGGCCCTTGCTCTCTTCAACAACAAGTATGCCATCAAACACTCTTTCATAAAGCACTGATTTCTCTTAGTTGTCTTCTATCTGTCTGCTGTTTCTCAGATGCTCTACACACACATGTGCACGAACGCAAACACACATTCCTGCTGACTCGAACAGTTTTCCAGTGCTTGTCACGGAAACTACAGAAGAAATTGTTTGGTGACAACGAGGATTTTAGATTTCATAAATTATAACAAAAATGAAAGATGCATGATAATGAAACGATTTCAAGTCAAACATATTGTCAACAACAATATAGCACGTAAACAAATAATGCAGCAAGAAATAAACAATATACTTACCAAAATATCAATCATAAAAGTGAATTTTGTCAACAATTATCTGTCCCACCAGGTTTTTTGTGGGAGTTATTTTTGGGTCCCAAAGTGACAGAAAATGCTGCTGTTCTTAAACAGTTGTTGCGTGTTTTGTGTTGTTTTGCAGTAAAAGCCCATTAGTAAACATGATGTACTTGTGTAATTTGTGTCAGTGACAGTAAGAGTACAATTAGCTGTTAATACTTTTTTGCATAATTACTGAATTTGTGGTTCTGGACCGCCATGGTTCGAGCCGTGTTTCTGTGAGCTGCTGTGATTGATGTTGTGTGTTGCAGGACTCTGGTTCACGGCACGGTTCTGCTCAGCATGTCCACACAGGTGCCGCCCAGGTGTCCTCCGTCATCAGCACTGACCCACGGCCATCGGCAGCCCACGGGGGTCATTCTACAGGTCAGCTCGTCCGTACCGTACCGTATCGTACACACACACACACACACACACACACACACACACACACACACACACACACACACGTGCTCTGGAAATATCTGTACCGTACACACACACATGTGCTCTGGAAACATCAGTACCGTACACACACACACGTGCTCTGGAAACATCTGTACCGTACACACACACACATACACACACACACACACACACACGTGCTCTGGAAACATCCGTACCGTACACACACACATGTGCTCTGGAAACATCAGTACCGTACACACACACACGTGCTCTGGAAACATCTGTACCGTACACACACACACACACACACACACGTGCTCTGGAAACATCAGTACCGTACACACACACGTGCTCTGGAAACATCCGTACCGTACACACACACATGTGCTCTGGAAAACATCAGTACCGTACACACACACATGTGCTCTGGAAACATCAGTACCGTACACACACACATGTGCTCTGGAAACATCAGTACCGCACACACACACACACACACACACACACGTGTGCTCTAGAAACATCAGTGCCGTAGTCAAACACACACGTGCTCTGGAAACATCAGTACCGTACACACACACACACACACGTGCTCTGGAAACATCAGTACCGTACACACACACACACACGCTCTGGAAACATCAGTACCGTACACACGTGCTCTGGAAACATCAGTACCGTACACACACACACACACACATGTGCTCTGGAAACATCAGTACTGTACACACACACATGTGCTCTGGAAACATCAGTACCGTACACACACACACGTGCTCTGGAAACATCAGTACCGAACACACACGCAAATGTGCTCTGGAAACAACAGTACCGTACACACACACACACACACGTGCTCTGGAAACATCAGTACCGTACACACACACACACACACGTGCTCTGGAAACATCAGTGCCGTACACACACACACACACACGTGCTCTGGAAACATCAGTACCGTACACACACACACGTGCTCTGGAAACATCAGTACCGTATACACACACACACACACGTGCTCTGGAAACATCAGTTCCGTACACACACACACACACGTGCTCTGCAAACATCAGTACTGTACACACACACACGTGCTCTGGAAACATCACTACCGTACACACACACACACATGTGCTCTGGAAACATCAGTACCGTACACACACACAAACGTGGTCTGGAAACATCAGTACCGTACACACACACACGTGCTCTGCAGACATCAGTACCGTACACACGCACACAGGTGCTCTGCAAACATCAGTACCGTACACACACACGTGCTCTGGAAACATCAGCACCATACACACACACGTGCTCTGGAAACATCAGTACCGTACACACACACGTGCTCTGGAAACATCAGTACCGTACACACACATGTGCGGTCTGGAAACATCAGTACCGTACACACACACACACGTGCTCTGCAAACATCAGTACCGTACACACACACACACACGTGCTCTGGAAACATCAGTACCGTACACACACGTGCTCTGGAAACATCAGTACCATACACACACACGTGCTCTGGAAACATCAGTACCGTACACACACACATGCTCTGGAAACATCAGTACCGTACACACACACACACACACACACACACGTGCTCTGCAAACATCAGTACCGTACACACACACATGCTCTGGAAACATCAGTACCGTACACACACACGTGCTCTGCAAACATCAGTACCATACACACACACACACACGTGCTCTGGAAACATCAGTACCGTACACACACGTGCTCTGGAAACATCAGTACCGTACACACACACACGTGCTCTGGAAACATCAGTACCGTACACACACGTGCTCTGGAAACATCAGTACCATACACACACACGTGCTCTGGAAACATCTGTACCGTACACACACACATGCTCTGGAAACATCAGTACCGTACACACACACACACACACACACACGTGCTCTGCAAACATCAGTACCGTACACACACACATGCTCTGGAAACATCAGTACCGTACACACAAACGTGCTCTGCAAACATCAGTACCATACACACACACACACACGTGCTCTGGAAACATCAGTACCGTACACACACGTGCTCTGGAAACATCAGTACCGTACACACACACACGTGCTCTGCAAACATCAGTACCGTACACACACACACACGTGCTCTGCAAACATCAGTACCGTACACACACACACGTGCTCTGGAAACATCAGTGCCATACACACACACACACACACACACACACTCGTGTGCTCTGGAAACATCAGTACCGTACACACACACATGTGCTCTGGAATCATCAGTACCGCACACACACACGTGTGCTCTGGAAACATCAGTACCGTACACACACACACGTGCTCTGGAAACATCAGTACCGTACACACACACGTGCTCTGGAAACATCAATACCGTACACACACACGTGCTCTGCAAACATCAGTACCATACACACACACGTGCTCTGGAAACCGTACACACACACATGCTCTGCAAACATCCGTACCGTACACACACACACGTGCTCTGCAAACATCAGTACCGTACACACACACAAACGTGGTCTGGAAACATCAGTACCGTACACACACACATGTGCTCTGCAAACATCAGTACCGTACACACACACACACGTGCTCTGGAAACATCAGTACCATACACACACACGTGCTCTGGAAACATCAGTACCATACACACACACGTGCTCTGGAAACATCAGTACCGTACACACACACACGCTCTGCAAACATCAGTACCGTACACACACACATGCTCTGGAAACATCAGTACCGTACACACACACACACACACACACACGTGCTCTGCAAACATCAGTACCGTACACACACACATGCTCTGGAAACATCAGTACCGTACACACACACGTGCTCTGCAAACATCAGTACCATACACACACACACACGTGCTCTGGAAACATCAGTACCGTACACACACACGTGCTCTGGAAACATCAGTACCGTACACACACACACGTGCTCTGCAAACATCAGTACCGTACACACACATGTGCTCTGCAAACATCAATACCGTACACACACACACGTGCTCTGGAAACATCAGTACCATACACACACACACACACACACACTTGTGCTCTGGAAACATCAGTACCGTACACACACACATGTGCTCTGGAAACATCAGTACCGCACACACACACATGTGCTCTGGAAACATCAGTACCGCACACACACACACACACGTGTGCTCTGGAAACATCAGTGCCGTAGTCACACACACACGTGCTCTGGAAACATCACTACCGTACACACACACACGTGCTCTGGAAACATCAGTACCGTACACACACACACACATGCTCTGGAAACATCAGTACCGTACACACACGTGCTCTGGAAACATCAGTACCGTACACACATGTGCTCTGGAAACATCAGTACCGTACACACACACACACACACACACTCGTGTGCTCTGGAAACATCAGTACCGTACACACACACATGTGCTCTGGAAACATCAGTACCGTACACACACACCCGTGCTCTGGAAACATCAGTACCGTACACACACACACACACATGCTCTGGAAACATCAGTACCATACACACACGTGCTCTGGAAACATCAGTACTGTACACACACACATGTGCTCTGGAAACATCAGTACCATACACACATACATGTGCTCTGGAAACATCAGTACCGTACACACACACACGTGCTCTTGAAACATCAGTACCGTACACACACACACAGGTGCTCTGGAAACAACAGTACCGTACACACACACGTGCTCTGGAAACATCAGTATCGTACACACACACACACACACACACGTGCTCTGGAAACATCAGTACCGTACACACACACACACACACACGTGCTCTGGAAACATCAGTTCCGTACACACACACACACACGTGCTCTGCAAACATCAGTACTGTACACACACACACGTGCTTTGGAAACATCAGTACCGTACACACACACACACATTTGCTCTGGAAACATCAGTACCGTACACACACACAAACATGGTCTGGAAACATCAGTACCGTACACACACACACACGTGCTCTGCAAACATCAGTTCCGTACACACACACACACACACACACACACACACACACACACTCGTGTGCTCTGGAAACATCAGTACCGTACACACACACATGTGCTCTGGAAACATCAGTACCGTACACACACACACACGTGCTCTGCAAACATCAGTTCCGTACACACACACACACACACACACACACACACACACACACACACACACGTGCTCTGCAAACATCAGTACCGTACACACACACACACGTGCTCTGGAAACATCAGTACCAGACACACACATGTGCTCTGGAAACATCAGTACCGTACACACACACATGCTCTGCAAACATCAGTACCGTACACACACACATGCTCTGGAAACATCAGTACCGTACACACACACACACGTGCTCTGCAAACATCAGTACCGTACACACACACGTGCTCTGGAAACATCATTACCATACACACACACACACACACACACACATGTGCTCTGGAAGCATCAGTACCGTACACACACACACGTGCTCTGGAAACATCAGTACCGTACACACACACACAAACACACACACACACACACTCGTGTGCTCTGGAAGCATCAGTACCGTACACACACACACGTGCTCTGGAAACATCAGTACCGTACACACACACACACACACACACACACACACACTCGTGTGCTCTGGAAACATCAGTACCGTACACACACACATGTGCTCTGGAAACATCAGTACCGCACACACACACGTGTGCTCTGGAAACATCAGTACCGTACACACACGCACGTGCTCTAGAAACATCAGTACCGTACACACACACGTGCTCTGGAAACATCAGTACCGTACACACACAAGTGCTCTGCAAACATCAGTACCATACACACACACGTGCTCTGGAAACCGTACACACACACATGCTCTGCAAACATCAGTACCGTACACACACACATGCTCTGCAAACATCAGTACCGTACACACACACGTGCTCTGCAAACATCAGTATCGTACACACACACACACGTGCTCTGGAAACATCAGTACCGTACACACACACGTGCTGTGCAAACATCAGTACTATACACACACACGTGCTCTGGAAACATCAGTACCGTACACACAGGTGTTAAAGGTGTAATAGATTATATTGCTCCTGTGAAAGTCAGGAAGAGTGGTAGACAAAAAGCACCTTGGAGAAACTCAACAGCAGTGCAAAATATGCAAAGACAATGCAGAAGAGCAGAGCGCATGTGGCGGAAGACAAAACTTGTTGTCCATTATAACATCTACAAAGACACCATCCATGCTTTCAATATGGAACTAGGCAAAGCTAGACAGACTTTCTTCTCAAATATTATAAACAGCAACTTAAACAACACACGCACTCTTTTTGCTACTGTAGAGAGACTGACAAACCCCCCAAGCCAGATTCCCAGTGAAATGCTCTCAGACGGCAAGTGCAGTGAGTTTGCTTCTTTCTTCTCTGGGAAAATCAATAATATCAGAAAGGTGATCAGCACATCATTGAGTTGCGCTGGGGTCAGACAGATCAGACCACTACCTGAGAAAGCAGCTACTATGGCTGATTTTGAAGAAATTGATGGCAAAATTTTCGAAGAAACCGTACAGCACCTTAAAACATCAACCTGCGCCCTTGACGCACTTCCCACATCTTTCTTCAAAAGTGTGTTAAACTGTTTAGAAGCAGATCTCCTAGAAGTGGTAAATGCCTCACTTCTCTCTGGGAATTTTCCAAACTCCCTGAAAACTGCAGTTGTCAAGCCCCTCCTGAAAAAGATCAATCTGGATAAGACCATATTAAGCAACTATAGACCGATCTCAAATCTTCCTTTCATAGGCAAGATCATTGAAAAAGTTGTCTTCAATCAGCTGAACAAATTCTTAATCTCGAATGGATACTTTGACAATTTTCAATCTGGTTTCAGATCGCATCACAGCACAGAGACAGCGCTCATAAAGATAATAAATGATATTCGCTTAAATACTGATAAAGGCAAATTATCAGTGCTGGTACTACTCGACCTCAGTGCTGCATTTGACACTGTCGATCACGACATACTTCTTGACAGGCTGGAAAACTGGGTGGGGCTTTCTGGGATAGTCCTAAAATGGTTCAGGTCATACTTAGAAGGGAGAGGTTATTATGTGAGTATAGAAGACCATAAGTCTGAGTGGACATGCATGACATGCGGAGTCCCTCAAGGCTCAATTCTTGCGCCACTCCTATTCAACCTGTACATGCTCCCAATGAGCCAAATAATGAGAAAGAACCAAATCTCTTACCACAGCTATGCAGACGACACACAGATCTACTTATCCCTATCGCCTAACGATTACAGCCCCATTGACTCCCTGTGCCAATGCATTGAGGAAGTAAACAATTGGATGTGCCAAAACTTTCTTCAGTTAAACAAAGACAAAACTGAAGTCATTGCGTTTGGCAACAAAGATGAAGTTCTCAAGGTGAATGCATACCTTGACGCTAGGGGTCTAACTACAAAAAATCAAGTGAGGAATCTGGGTGTGTCTCTAGAATCAGACCTTAGTTTCAGTAGTCATGTCAAATCAATAACTAAATCAGCATACTATCATCTGAAAAATATTGCAAGAATTAGATGCTTTGTTTCCAGTCAAGACTTAGAGAAACTTGTGCATGCTTTTATCACCAGCAGGGTGGATTATTGTAATGGACTCCTCACTGGCCTTCCCAAAAAGACCATAAGACAGTTGCAGCTCATACAGAACGCTGCTGCCAGGATGCTGAGCAGAACCAGAAAATATGAACACATCACACCAGTCCTCAGGGCTTTACACTGGCTCCCAGTTACATTTAGGATTGATTTTAAAGTATTATTACTGGTATATAAATCATTTAATGGCCTAGGACCTAAATACATTGCAGATATGCTCACTGAATATAAACCCAACAGATCACTCAGATCATTAGGATCACATCAGCTAGAAATACCAAGGGTTCGCTCTAAGCAAGGAGAGTCTGCTTTTAGCTACTATGCCAGCCGTAGCTGGAACCAGCTTCCAGAGGAGATCAGATGTGCTCCTACAGTAGTCACATTCAAATCCAGACTCAAGACACATCTGTTTAGCTATGCATTTACTGAATGAGCACTGTGCCACTGTGTCCGACTGTTTGTACTGTATTTTATTTTATTTTTTATTCTAACCTGTTTTAATTATTCTTATTTCTTTTGACTATTTTATTCTCTTTATTCTTAACTGTTTTAATTATTCCTATTTCTTTTGATTTTTTTATGTAAAGCACTTTGAATTACCATTGTGTATGAAATGTGCTATATAAATAAACTTGCCTTGCCTTGCCTTACACACACACAAACGTGCTCTGCAAACATCAGTACCGTACACACACACATGCTCTGGAAACATCAGTACCGTACACACACACAAACGTGCTCTGGAAACATCAGTACCGTACACACACACACACACGTGCTCTGGAAACATCAGTACCGTACACACACACACAAACGTGCTCTGGAAACATCAGTACCGTACACACACACAAACGTGCTCTGGAAACATCAGTACCGTACACACACACAAACGTGCTCTGGAAACATCAGTACCGTACACACACACACGTGCTCTGCAAACATCAGTACCGTACACACACACACATGTGCTCTGCAAACATCAGTACCGTACACACACACATGCTCTGGAAACATCAGTACCGTACACACACACGTGCTCTGGAAACATCAGTACCGTACACACACACATGCTCTTTAAACATCAGTACCGTACACACACACACGTGCTCTGCAAACATCAGTACCGTACACACACACATGCTCTGGAAACATCAGTACCACACACACACACACACACACACGTGCTCTGCAAATATCAGTACCGTACAAACACGCATGCTCTGGAAACATCAGTACCGTACACACACACGTGCTCTGCAAACATCAGTACCGTACACACACACATGCTCTGGAAACATCAGTACCGTACACACACACACACGTGCTCTGGAAACATCAGTACCGTACACACACACATGCTCTGCAAACATCAGTACCGTACACACACACATGCTCTGCAAACATCAGTACCGTACACACACACATGCTCTGCAAATATCAGTACCGTACACACACACATGCTCTGGAAACATCAGTACCGTACACACACACGTGCTCTGGAAACATCAGTACCGTACACACACACACGTGCTCTGGAAACATCAGTACCGTACACACACACATGCTCTGGAAACATCAGTACCACACACACACACGTGCTCTGCAAATATCAGTACCGTACACACACACATGCTCTGGAAACATCAGTACCGTACACACACACGTGCTCTGCAAACATCAGTACCATACACACATGTGCTCTGGAAACATCAGCACCGTACACACACACATGCTCTGCAAACATCAGTACCGTACACACACACATGCTCTGCAAACATCAGTACCGTACACACACACGTGCTCTGCAAACATCAGTACCGTACACACACACATGCTCTGGAAACATCAGTACCGTACACACACACACACGTGCTCTGGAAACATCAGTACCGCACACACACACACACGTGCTCTGGAAACATCAGTACCGTACACACACACACACGTGCTCTGGAAACATCAGTACCGCACACACACACACGTGCTCTGGAAACATCAGCATCACATTTACAGGCATATAAGAAGTCTTCCCTGTAAAACATCTGGCTTTTGTGATGTAAAATCTGAAACAAATATAAATCATATCAGACCTTTTGTACCTTTAATGTGAACATCACAAGCTATGCAGTGATACTGAAAACCAAAGTGACACGTTTCAGAGAAGAAAAATAACCTAACTGCATGAGTGTGCACCCCTGTTATAATTGGCTGTGTTGGTAATGAACTAATCCTGGAAACATCAGTACAATACACACCTGTCTCTCTTCACTGAACTGATTACACATTAATCTCAGCTGTTCTTTTTCTGACAAATTCTTTTGCTTTTACTTGCGCATTTAATTTCAAGATAACGTGTCACTTTGGTTTTCAGTGTCACTGCATAGCTTGCGATGTTTACATTAAAGGTACAAAAGGTCTATTGATGTTTTACAGGTGTGTTTTCTTCCAAATGAGGGAACATATGTATATGTAGCATATTCAACCACATTTCTTCCTCTTGAGATGTTTTGTGGGATTAATTCCAGAGTATAATTGTATATGTTGTTATGGCTTAAGTTCATAAATGAAATCTCCTTTATGTGTGTGAAGCTTGGTTTCCCAGACTCTGAACAGTGGCGATACGAGCGAACGTCCGCACGGCCCGGGTCAGTCCTCGAGTCTGCTGCGTGTGGACCTGCGTGTGAACCTGCGTGTGAACCTGCGTGTGAACCTGCGTGTGGACCTGCGTGTGGACCTGCGTGTGAACCTGCGTGTGAAGAGCTGCATAAGAGAATAGCAGACGTGTCTCAGAAACACTGCCTGTCGCTGTCAGTATAAGATAACCCTCTCCTGAACCTGTGGGTAATGTGGACACTGATGTGGACACTGATGTCACTCTCTCTGTTGATCGCCCGCAGGTTGACTGAGAACGAGAAGGTGTTCCTGTGGAGCAGACGGCAGGTGTGCAGCTCGAGGAACTCACTCCTACACCTGGTGTTGGGCAGTGCTCCTACGTGGAGACCGCAGGACCAGCCCGAGATCTACGGGATCCTGCAGCGCTGGGGCATCAGCTGTGAGGAGGCCCTGTTCCTCCTGAGCCACGAGTACGTGCCGTTTCTGTCACAGCTTCAATAGACAAGGGTTAGAGTATCATTTCTTAAAGGGTTAGTTCACCCAAAAATGAAATTTAGCTCATGATTTACTCACCCTCAAGCCATCCTAGGTGTACAGTATATGACATTGTGTGTATGACAAGTGCATCCATCCATCATACAAGTGCATCTATCCATGATGAAAGTGAATCCATCTATGATGAAAGTGAATCCATCTATGATGAAAGTGAATCCATCTATGATAAAAGTACATCTATCCATCTATCCATCATAAAAGTGCATCTGTCTAGATTTAGACAGATTTGTGAACAATATTTGAGAGAAATAGGCCTTTTTTGTACATAGAAAGCTCATGAAAAATGGGGGCAAAAACAAAAGTGTTGCGTTTATAATTTTGTTCAGTGTGTGTGTATATATAAATACAATAATTTATCATTTGGACTTATGATAAATTAGCTAAAATATGAGGTTTGTTATTTTATAAAACTGGTTTTGTTTTCATCAAAATCTGTATTATTTGAACTGTAAAGCTGTGTTTCTGACATGGAGTGATTGGTTTTTCAGATCCTGTTGTGTGATTTATCAGTACAGTGGAGTTATCAACTTATCAATACAGTCTTATCTTACCTATACAGTTGATTGTCTGTAGTTGCTCATCAGGACACACACACACACACACACACACACACACACACACACACACACACACACACACACACACACACACACACACACACACAGAGAGACTCTACAGCAGCTTTCCTGTGTTCCTGCTGTTCTTCTGACGGGTTTAGTGTGAGTGTGATGTGGTGATCTTTCAGGTTTCATGACCAGTTCGTGCGTTCAGTGGCTGTGCAGCATTTCCAGCAGATGTGTGACAGTCAACTGGAGGAGTTTCTGCCACAACTGGTGCAGGTGAGACACACACGCCTGTAAACACACATCTGAGACGCACACACACACACGCCTGTAAACACACATCTGAGATGCACACACACGCCTGTAAAAGCACTTCTGAGACGCACACACACACATCTGAGACGCCACACACACGCCTGTAAACGCACTTCTGAGACGCACACACACACATCTGAGACGCGCACACACACGCCTGTAAACATACATCTGAGACGCATCTGCACACACACAGCATTTTTCAAACATCTGCACACACACACACAGAACTTTTCAACACACACACACACACACACACACACACACACACACACACACACACACACACACACACACACACACACACACACACACACACACACTCAGCACTTTTCAAGCATCTGCACACACACACACACACACACACACACACACACACACACACACACACACACAGAGCACTTTTTCAAACATCTACACACACAGACACACAGCACTTTACAAACATCTACACACACACACAGGGACTGTGGACTTAGTCCCTCACGCTGACCCTCAGTCCCTCACGCTGACCCTCAGTCCCTCAGGCTGACCCTCAGTCCCTCAGGCTGACCCTCAGTCCCTCAGGCTGACCCTCAGTCCCTCAGGCTGACCCTCAATCCCTCAGGCTGACCCTCAATCCCTCAGGCTGACCCTCAGTCCCTCAGGCTGACCCTCAGTCCCTCACGCTGACCCTCAGTCCCTGACGCTGACCCTCAGTCCCTCACGCTGACCCTCAGTCCCTCAGGCTGACCCTCAGTCCCTCAGGCTGACCCTCAGTCCCTCAGGCTGACCCTCAGTCCCTCAGTCCCTCAGGCTGACCCTCAGTCCCTCACGCTGTCCCTCAGTCCCTCACGCTGACCCTCAGTCCCTCACGCTGACCCTCAGTCCCTCACGCTGACCCTCAGTCCCTCACGCTGACCCTCAGTCCCTCACGCTGACCCTCAGTCCCTCAGTCTCTCAGGCTGACCCTCAGTCCCTCACGCTGACCCTCAGTCCCTCACGCTGACCCTCAGTCTCTCACGCTAACCCTCAGTCCCTCAGGCTGACCCTCAGTCCCTTAGTCCCTCACGCTGACCCTCAGTCCCTCAGGCTGACCCTCAGTCCCTCACGCTGACCCTCAGTCCCTCACGCTGACCCTCAGTCTCTGACCCTCAGTCCCTCACGCTGACCCTCAGTCCCTCAGTCCCTCACACTGACCATCAGTCTCTCACGTTGACCCTCAGTCTCTCACACTGACCCTCAGTCTCTCACGCTAACCCTCAGTCCCTCAGGCTGAACCTCAGTCCCTTAGTCCCTCACGCTGACCCTCAGTCCCTCAGGCTGACCCTCAGTCCCTCACGCTGACCCTCAGTCCCTCACGCTGACCCTCAGTCCCTCAGGCTGACCCTCAGTCTCTCACGCTGATCCTCAGTCCCTCACGCTGATCCTCAGTCCCTCACGCTGACCCTCAGTCCCTCAGTCCCTTAGTCCCTCACGCTGACCCTCAGTCCCTCATGCTGACCCTCAGGCTGACCCTCAGTCCCTCACGCTGACCCTCAGTCCCTCACGCTGACCCTCAGTCCCTCAGGCTGACCCTCACGCTGACCCTCAGTCCCTCATGCTGACCCTCAGTCCCTCAGTCCCTTAGTCCCACACGCTGACCCTCAGTCCCTCAGGCTGACCCTCAGTCCCTCAGGCTGACCCTCAGTCCCTCACGCTGACCCTCAGTCCCTCAGGCTGACCCTCAGTCCCTCAGGCTGACCCTCAGTCCCTTAGTCCCTCACGCTGACCCTTATTCCCTCACGCTGACCCTCAGTCCCTCACGCTGACCCTCACGCTTACCCTCATTCCCTCACGCTGACCCTCACTCCCTCAGGCTGACCCTCACGCTAACCCTCACGCTGACCCTCATTCCCTCACGCTGACCTTCAGTCCCTCATGCTGACCTTCAGTCCCTCACACTGACCCTCATGCTGACCTTCAGTCCCTCACGTTGACCCTCAGTCCCTCACGCTGACCCTCATTCCCTCACGCTGACCTTCAGTCCCTCACACTGACCCTCATGCTGACCTTCAGTTCCTCATGCTGACCCTCAGTCCCTCACGCTGACCCTCACGCTGACCCTCAGTCCCTCAGGTTGACCCTCATGCTGACCCTCATTCCCTCACGCTGACCCTTAGTCCCTCACGCTGACCCTCAGTCCCTCACGCTGACCCTCACGCTGACCCTCAGTCCCTCATGCTGAACCCAAGTCCCTCACCCTCATTCCCTCACGCTGACCTTCAGTCCCTCATGCTGACCTTCAGTCCCTCACACTGACCCTCATGCTGACCTTCAGTCCCTCACGTTGACCCTCAGTCCCTCACGCTGACCCTCAGTCCCTCACGCTGACCCTCATTCCCTCACGCTGACCTTCAGTCCCTCACACTGACCCTCATGCTGACCTTCAGTTCCTCATGCTGACCCTCAGTCCCTCACGCTGACCCTCACGCTGACCCTCACGCTGACCCTCAGTCCCTCAGGTTGACCCTCATGCTGACCCTCATTCCCTCACGCTGACCCTTAGTCCCTCACGCTGACCCTCAGTCCCTCACGCTGACCCTCACGCTGACCCTCAGTCCCTCATGCTGAACCCAAGTCCCTCACCCTCAGTCCCTCACGCTGACCCTCAGTCCTTCAGGTTGACCCTCATGCTGACCCTTAGTCCCTCATGCTGACCCTCAGTCCCTCACGCTGACCCTCAGTCCCTCATGCTGACCCTCAGTCCCTTACGCTGACCCTCACGCTGACCCTCAGTCCCTCAGGCTGACCCTCAGTCCCTCACGCTGACCCTCACGCTGACCCTCAGTCCCTTACACTGACCCTCACGCTGACCCTCAGTCCCTCACGCTGACCCTCAGGCTGACCCTCAGTCCCTTACGCTGACCCTCACGCTGACCCTCAGTCTCTCACGCTGACCCTCAGTCTCTCACGCTGACCCTCAGTCCCTTACGCTGACCCTCACACTGACCCTCAGTCTCTCACGCTGACCCTCAGTCTCTGACCCTCAGTCTCTCACGCTGACCCTCAGTCCCTCACGCTGACCCTCAGTCCCTCACGGTGACCCTCAGTCCCTCAGGTTGACCCTCAGTCCCTCAGTCTGACCCTCAGTCCCTCACGCTGACCCTCAGTCCCTCAGTCCCTCACGCTGACCCTCAGTCCCTCATGCTGAACCCAAGTCCCTCACCCTCAGTCCCTCACGCTGACCCTCAGTCCCTCAGGTTGACCCTCATGCTGACCCTCATTCCCTCACGCTGACTCTTAGTTCCTCATGCTGACCCTCAGTCCCTCACGCTGAACCTCAGTCCCTCATGCTGAACCTCAGTCCCTCATGCTGAACCCAAGTCCCTCACCCTCAGTCCCTCACGCTGACCCTCAGTCCCTCACGCTGACCCTCAGTCCCTCAGGCTGACCCTTAGTCCCTCATGCTGACCCTCAGTCCCTCACGCTGACCCTCACGCTGACCCTCAGTCTCTCATGCTGACCCTCAGTCCCTTACGCTGACCCTCACGCTGACCCTCAGTCCCTCAGGCTGACCCTTAGTCCCTCACGCTGACCCTCACGCTGACCCTCAGTCCCTTACACTGACCCTCACGCTGACCCTCAGTCCCTCAGGCTGACCCTCAGTCCCTCAGGCTGACCCTCAGTCCCTCAGGCTGACCCTCAGTCCCTCACACTGACCCTCAGTCCCTCAGGCTGACCCTCAGTCCCTTACGCTGACCCTCACACTGACCCTCAGTCTCTCACGCTGAACC
Source organism: Rhinichthys klamathensis goyatoka (assembly GCF_029890125.1). NCBI lineage: Eukaryota > Metazoa > Chordata > Actinopteri > Cypriniformes > Leuciscidae > Rhinichthys > Rhinichthys klamathensis. The sequence goes on along the minus strand of NW_026606847.1, from coordinate 53,968 downwards.
TCAGTCCCTCACGCTGACCCTCAGTCCCTCAGGCTGACCCTCAGTCCCTCACGCTGACCCTCAGTCCCTCACGCTGACCCTCAGTCCCTCAGGCTGACCCTCAGTCCCTCAGGCTGACCCTCAGTCCCTCACGCTGACCCTCAGTCCCTCAGGCTGACCCTCAGTCCCTCAAGCTGACCCTCAGTCCCTCACGCTGACCCTCAGTCCCTCATGCTGAACCCAAGTCCCTCACCCTCAGTCCCTCACGCTGACCCTCAGTCCCTCAGGTTGACCCTCATGCTGACCCTCATTCCCTCACGCTGACTCTTAGTCCCTCATGCTGACCCTCAGTCCCTCACGCTGACCCTCAGTCCCTCACGCTGACCCTCAGTCCCTCACGCTGACCCTCACGCTGACCCTCAGTCCCTCATGCTGAACCCAAGTCCCTCACCCTCAGTCCCTCACGCTGACCCTCAGTCCCTCAGGTTGACCCTCACACCGACCCTCAGTCTCTCACGCTGACCCTCATTCCCTCACGCTGACCCTCATGCTGACCCTCACGCTGACCCTCATGCTGACCCTCAGGTGCTAATCAGTGTTGATGTTGTGAATCCTGATGTATGTTTTCCTCAGGCTCTGAAGATGGAGTGGGACTCTGACGGGCCGCTGGTGACGCTGCTACTCTCCAGATCCCTGCGCTGTATCCGTATCGCTCAGCAGCTGTACTGGTGCGGGAACACACACACACACACACACACTACATTAGCTACGGTTTAGCACTTTTTACTGTACTGAATGAATTATCAAGCTGTAGCCTGTTAACTGTTAGTGTGCCGGCTGCGGGACATTTAGGCGCTTTATTTGTTGCCTTTTTTCCCATCACATATTTTGGTAATCGTCATGTTGCCTCTGGTATGTCTGTGAGTGTGTGTGTGTGTCTGTGAGTGTGTGTGTGTGTGTGTGTGCAGGTTGCTGGTGGACTAGTGTGTGTGTGTGTGTGTGTGTGTCCCAATGACAAAGATGAAATAATGATTTTAAAGAAGAGGATCTATGACCTCTGGAAGCATCTCTTTCATTAGCTTAGTCGGTATAGGGTCTAACAAACATGTTGTCGATTTAGATGATTTAACGAGTTTAGACAATTCTTCCGCTCCTATAGCAATGAATGAATCAATTTTTTCGTCGGGGAGACTACAATGCACTGACAATCATCTGATGTGATACTCTTGTAGACGGTTGCATAGTTTTCTCTCTAAAATTTTCTCTCTAAAATTATCTTGCAAGTAAAGAAGTTCATAAAGTCATTACTGCTGTGCTGCTTGGAAACGTCTGGGGTTGAAGCTCTATTTCTTGTTGATTTAGCCACTGTTTCAAATAAATACCTAGGGTTGTGTTTATTTTCTTCTAAGAGGGTCGAAAAATAAGCAGTGTTAAAGGCTTTTCTGTATGCCATAATAATTCGTCTTTCCACGAAATGCGAAAAACCTCTAGTTTTGTTTTTTTCCAGTTGCTCTCCATTTTTCGAGTGTGCTCGTTGTACAACAGCGTTGGACTATTTTCTTTAATCTTCTTTAAGCCCAAAGGAGCAGCGGTGTCTAAAATGCTGGAAAAGAGAGAGTCAAAAGTGTGTGTGTGTATGGACTGGGTCTATAAGAGCTGGATCAGTAAGGTTCTGTCGGCACTGAAGCTTATGTGTGTGTGTGTGTGTGTGTGTGTGTTTGTGTGTGTACAGGCTGCTGGTGGACGCTCTGAAGGACTGGCTCTATAAGAGCTGGATCAGTAAGGTTCTGTCGGCACTGAAGCTTGTGTGTGTGTGTGTGTGTGTGTGTGTGTGTACAGGCTGCTGGTGGACGCTCTGGAGGACTGGCTCTATAAGAGCTGGATCAGTAAGGTTCTGTCGGCACTGAAGCTTAGTGTGTGTGTGTGTGTGTGTGTGTGTGTGTACAGGCTGCTGGTGGACGCTCTGGAGGACTGGCTCTATAAGAGCTGGATCAGTAAGGTTCTGTCGGCACTGAAGCTTAGTGTGTGTGTGTGTGTGTGTGTGTGTGTACAGGCTGCTGGTGGACACTCTGGAGGACTGGGTCTATAAGAGTTGGATCAGTTAGGTTCTGTCGGCACTGAAGCTTATGTGTGTGTGTGTGTGTGTGTGTACAGGCTGCTGGTGGACGCTCTGGAGGACTGGCTCTATAAGAGCTGGATCAGTAAGGTTCTGTCGGCACTGAAGCTTGTGTGTGTGTGTGTGTGTGTGTGTGTGTGTACAGGCTGCTGGTGGACACTCTGGAGGACTGGCTCTATAAGAGCTGGATCAGTAAGGTTCTGTCGGCACTGAAGCTTGTGTGTGTGCGTGTGTGTGTGTGTGTGTGTACAGGCTGCTGGTGGACACTCTGGAGGACTGGCTCTATAAGAGCTGGATCAGTAAGGTTCTGTCGGCACTTAAGCTTAGTGTGTGTGTGTGTGTGTACAGGCTGCTGGTGGACGCTCTGGAGGACTGGGTCTATAAGAGCTGGATCAGTAAGGTTCTGTCGGCACTGAAGCTTGTGTGTGTGTGTGTGTGTGTGTGTGTGTGTACAGGCTGCTGGTGGACGCTCTGGAGGACTGGCTCTATAAGAGCTGGATCAGTAAGGTTCTGTCGGCACTGAAGCTTAGTGTGTGTGTGTGTGTGTGTGTACAGGCTGCTGGTGGACGCTCTGGAGGACTGGCTCTATAAGAGCTGGATCAGTAAGGTTCTGTCGGCACTGAAGCTTAGTGTGTGTGTGTGTGTGTGTGTGTGTGTGTACAGGCTGCTGGTGGACGCTCTGGAGGACTGGCTCTATAAGAGCTGGATCAGTAAGGTTCTGTCGGCACTGAAGCTTGTGTGTGTGTGTGTGTGTGTGTGTGTGTGTACAGGCTGCTGGTGGACGCTCTGGAGGACTGGCTCTATAAGAGCTGGATCAGTAAGGTTCTGTCGGCACTGAAGCTTGTGTGTGTGTGTGTGTGTGTGTGTGTGTACAGGCTGCTGGTGGACGCTCTGGAGGACTGGGTCTATAAGAGCTTGATCAGTAAGGTTCTGTCGGCACTGAAGCTTAGTGTGTGTGTGTGTGTTTGTGTACAGGCTGCTGGTGGACGCTCTGGAGGACTGGCTCTATAAGAGCTGGATCAGTAAGGTTCTGTCGGCACTGAAGCTTGTGTGTGTGTGTGTGTGTGTGTGTGTACAGGCTGCTGGTGGACGCTCTGGAGGACTGGCTCTATAAGAGCTGGATCAGTAAGGTTCTGTCAGCACTGAAGCTTAGTGTGTGTGTGTGTGTGTGTGTGTGTGTGTACAGGCTGCTGGTGGACGCTCTGGAGGACTGGCTCTATAAGAGCTGGATCAGTAAGGTTCTGTCGGCACTGAAGCTTAGTGTGTGTGTGTGTGTGTGTGTGTGTGTGTGTGTACAGGCTGCTGGTGGACGCTCTGGAGGACTGGGTCTATAAGAGCTGGATCAGTAAGGTTCTGTCGGCACTGAAGCCTATGTGTGTGTGTGTGTGTGTGTGTGTGTGTGTACAGGCTGCTGGTGGACGCTCTGGAGGACTGGCTCTATAAGAGCTGGATCAGTAAGGTTCTGTCGGCACTGAAGCTTGTGTGTGTGTGTGTGTGTGTGTGTGTGTGTGTACAGGCTGCTGGTGGACACTCTGGAGGACTGGCTCTATAAGAGCTGGATCAGTAAGGTTCTGTCGGCACTGAAGCTGAGTGTGTGTGTGTGTGTGTGTGTGTGTACAGGCTGCTGGTGGACGCTCTGGAGGACTGGCTCTATAAGAGCTGGATCAGTAAGGTTCTGTCGGCACTGAAGCTTAGTGTGTGTGTGTGTACAGGCTGCTGGTGGACGCTCTGGAGGACTGGGTCTATAAGAGCTGGATCAGTAAGGTTCTGTCGGCACTGAAGCTTATGTGTGTGTGTGTGTGTGTGTACAGGCTGCTGGTGGACGCTCTGGAGGACTGGCTCTATAAGAGCTGGATCAGTAAGGTTCTGTCGGCACTGAAGCTTAGTGTGTGTGTGTGTGTGTGTGTGTGTGTACAGGCTGCTGGTGGACAATCTGGAGGACTGGCTCTATAAGAGCTGGATCAGTAAGGTTCTGTCGGCACTGAAGCTTGTGTGTGTGTGTGTGTGTGTGTGTACAGGCTGCTGGTGGACACTCTGGAGGACTGGCTCTATAAGAGCTGGATCAGTAAGGTTCTGTCGGCACTGAAGCTTGTGTGTGTGTGTGTGTGTGTGTGTGTACAGGCTGCTGGTGGACACTCTGGAGGACTGGCTCTATAAGAGCTGGATCAGTAAGGTTCTGTCGGCACTGAAGCTTAGTGTGTGTGTGTGTGTGTGTGTGTGTGTACAGGCTGCTGGTGGACGCTCTGGAGGACTGGGTCTATAAGAGCTGGATCAGTAAGGTTCTGTCGGCACTGAAGCTTATGTGTGTGTGTGTGTGTGTGTACAGGCTGCTGGTGGACGCTCTGGAGGACTGGCTCTATAAGAGCTGGATCAGTAAGGTTCTGTCGGCACTGAAGCTTAGTGTGTGTGTGTGTGTGTGTGTGTGTGTACAGGCTGCTGGTGGACGCTCTGGAGGACTGGCTCTATAAGAGCTGGATCAGTAAGGTTCTGTCGGCACTGAAGCTTAGTGTGTGTGTGTGTGTACAGGCTGCTGGTGGACGCTCTGGAGGACTGGCTCTATAATAGCTGGATCAGTAAGGTTCTGTCGGCACTGAAGTTTGTGTGTGTGTGTGTGTGTGTACAGGCTGCTGGTGGACGCTCTGGAGGACTGGCTCTATAAGAGCTGGATCAGTAAGGTTCTTTTCGGCACTGAAGCTTGTGTGTGTGTGTGTGTGTGTGTGTGTGTGTACAGGCTGCTGGTGGACGCTCTGGAGGACTGGCTCTATAAGAGCTGGATCAGTAAGGTTCTGTCGGCACTGAAGCTTGTGTGTGTGTGTGTGTGTGTGTGTGTGTGTACAGGCTGCTGGTGGACGCTCTGGAGGACTGGCTCTATAAGAGCTGGATCAGTAAGGTTCTGTCGGCACTGAAGCTTGTGCGTGTGTGTGTGTGTACAGGCTGCTGGTGGACGCTCTGGAGGACTGGCTCTATAAGAGCTGGATCAGTAAGGTTCTGTCGGCACTGAAGCTTGTGTGTGTGTGTGTGTGTGTGTGTGTGTGTACAGGCTGCTGGTGGACGCTCTGGAGGACTGGCTCTATAAGAGCTGGATCAGTAAGGTTCTGTCGGCACTGAAGCTTAGTGTGTGTGTGTGTGTGTGTATACAGGCTGCTGGTGGACGCTCTGGAGGACTGGCTCTATAAGAGCTGGATCAGTAAGGTTCTGTCGGCACTGAAGCTTAGTGTGTGTGTGTGTGTGTACAGGCTGCTGGTGGACGCTCTGGAGGACTGGCTCTATAAGAGCTGGATCAGTAAGGTTCTGTCGGCACTGAAGCTTGTGTGTGTGTGTGTGTGTGTGTGTGTGTACAGGCTGCTGGTGGACGCTCTGGAGGACTGGCTCTATAAGAGCTGGATCAGTAAGGTTCTGTCGGCACTGAAGCTTGTGTGTGTGTGTGTGTGTGTGTGTGTGTACAGGCTGCTGGTGGACGCTCTGGAGGACTGGCTCTATAAGAGCTGGATCAGTAAGGTTCTGTCGGCACTGAAGCTTGTGTGTGTGTGTGTGTGTGTGTGTACAGGCTGCTGGTGGACGCTCTGGAGGACTGGCTCTATAAGAGCTGGATCAGTAAGGTTCTGTCGGCACTGAAGCTTATGTGTGTGTGTGTGTACAGGCTGCTGGTGGACGCTCTGGAGGACTGGCTCTATAAGAGCTGGATCAGTAAGGTTCTGTCGGCACTGAAGCTTAGTGTGTGTGTGTGTGTGTGTGTGTGTACAGGCTGCTGGTGGACGCTCTGGAGGACTGGCTCTATAAGAGCTGGATCAGTAAGGTTCTGTCGGCACTGAAGCTTGTGTGTGTGTGTGTGTACAGGCTGCTGGTGGACGCTCTGGAGGACTGGCTCTATAAGAGCTGGATCAGTAAGGTTCTGTCGGCACTGAAGCTTATGTGTGTGTGTGTGTGTGTGTGTGTACAGGCTGCTGGTGGACGCTCTGGAGGACTGGCTCTATAAGAGCTGGATCAGTAAGGTTCTGTCGGCACTGAAGCTTAGTGTGTGTGTGTGTGTGTGTGTACAGGCTGCTGGTGGACGCTCTGGAGGACTGGCTCTATAAGAGCTGGATCAGTAAGGTTCTGTCGGCACTGAAGCTTAGTGTGTGTGTGTGTGTGTGTGTGTGTGTGTACAGGCTGCTGGTGGACGCTCTGGAGGACTGGCTCTATAAGAGCTGGATCAGTAAGGTTCTGTCGGCACTGAAGCTTGTGTGTGTGTGTGTGTGTGTGTGTGTGTGTACAGGCTGCTGGTGGACGCTCTGGAGGACTGGCTCTATAAGAGCTGGATCAGTAAGGTTCTGTCGGCACTGAAGCTTGTGTGTGTGTGTGTGTGTGTGTGTGTGTGTACAGGCTGCTGGTGGACGCTCTGGAGGACTGGGTCTATAAGAGCTTGATCAGTAAGGTTCTGTCGGCACTGAAGCTTAGTGTGTGTGTGTGTGTTTGTGTACAGGCTGCTGGTGGACGCTCTGGAGGACTGGCTCTATAAGAGCTGGATCAGTAAGGTTCTGTCGGCACTGAAGCTTGTGTGTGTGTGTGTGTGTGTGTGTGTACAGGCTGCTGGTGGACGCTCTGGAGGACTGGCTCTATAAGAGCTGGATCAGTAAGGTTCTGTCAGCACTGAAGCTTAGTGTGTGTGTGTGTGTGTGTGTGTGTGTGTACAGGCTGCTGGTGGACGCTCTGGAGGACTGGCTCTATAAGAGCTGGATCAGTAAGGTTCTGTCGGCACTGAAGCTTAGTGTGTGTGTGTGTGTGTGTGTGTGTGTGTACAGGCTGCTGGTGGACGCTCTGGAGGACTGGGTCTATAAGAGCTGGATCAGTAAGGTTCTGTCGGCACTGAGGCCTATGTGTGTGTGTGTGTGTGTGTGTGTGTGTGTACAGGCTGCTGGTGGACGCTCTGGAGGACTGGCTCTATAAGAGCTGGATCAGTAAGGTTCTGTCGGCACTGAAGCTTGTGTGTGTGTGTGTGTGTGTGTGTGTGTGTGTACAGGCTGCTGGTGGACACTCTGGAGGACTGGCTCTATAAGAGCTGGATCAGTAAGGTTCTGTCGGCACTGAAGCTGAGTGTGTGTGTGTGTGTGTGTGTACAGGCTGCTGGTGGACGCTCTGGAGGACTGGCTCTATAAGAGCTGGATCAGTAAGGTTCTGTCGGCACTGAAGCTTAGTGTGTGTGTGTGTACAGGCTGCTGGTGGACGCTCTGGAGGACTGGGTCTATAAGAGCTGGATCAGTAAGGTTCTGTCGGCACTGAAGCTTATGTGTGTGTGTGTGTGTGTGTACAGGCTGCTGGTGGACGCTCTGGAGGACTGGCTCTATAAGAGCTGGATCAGTAAGGTTCTGTCGGCACTGAAGCTTAGTGTGTGTGTGTGTGTGTGTGTGTACAGGCTGCTGGTGGACAATCTGGAGGACTGGCTCTATAAGAGCTGGATCAGTAAGGTTCTGTCGGCACTGAAGCTTGTGTGTGTGTGTGTGTGTGTGTGTGTACAGGCTGCTGGTGGACACTCTGGAGGACTGGCTCTATAAGAGCTGGATCAGTAAGGTTCTGTCGGCACTGAAGCTTGTGTGTGTGTGTGTGTGTGTGTGTGTACAGGCTGCTGGTGGACACTCTGGAGGACTGGCTCTATAAGAGCTGGATCAGTAAGGTTCTGTCGGCACTGAAGCTTAGTGTGTGTGTGTGTGTGTGTGTGTGTGTACAGGCTGCTGGTGGACGCTCTGGAGGACTGGGTCTATAAGAGCTGGATCAGTAAGGTTCTGTCGGCACTGAAGCTTATGTGTGTGTGTGTGTGTGTGTACAGGCTGCTGGTGGACGCTCTGGAGGACTGGCTCTATAAGGGTGCTTTCACACCTGCCTTGTTTAGTTCGGTTGAATCGCACTAGAGTTCGTTTTCCGAATTGGTGCGGTTCGTTTGGGTAGGTGTGAAAGCAGCAATCGCACTCGGGTGCGCACCAAAAGCGGACCAAACAAGCGTACCGAGACCTCCTCGAAGAGGTGGTCTCGGTACGCTTTCAAACGAACTCTGGAGCGGTTCGTTTGTGGTGAGAACGTGATCCGAACTCGAACAGACCCAACTGTCAGAGAACTGCGTATTTTTGGACTAAACCAGCTGCCGTAGTCAGCCGCGCTGTGTTTTATGGGATGAGGAATAATGTTTGTTGACATTTTGCACTAGCATGCAGCTCGCGGACAAACGTGGAGTTCTGAGGAGGTGCGACTTCGCCGCGTGCAGTGCATTAAAACATTTTGTTCAAGCCGCATCCTCGATTCATTATGAAATGTAATTGTTTGCCTAAAGTAATATACTATGACCAGGGATACTATCAGCCCACGCAGTCGTAGACTCTCCATAGTCAAACGCTGTCTGCCGGATTTTCCTCCTCTTTGTTTACTTCCGGGAGCTCTGGAATTTTCCCGCACGTTGATTCTGACCAATCGAAGTGCAGTTACCTCTGGCCAACGAGTGATGTGGATGTTGTCACGTGACTGCATTTTGGTTCGTTTCATCAACTCATCATCTGATTCGGACCAGAGCAATCAGTGTGGTGTGAAAAGGAACCAAAACGCCTGAAAATGATACAAAGTATCATTTTTCGCCCTTAGTCCGGACCAAATGAACCGAACTACAGGTGTGAAAGCACCCTAAGAGCTGGATCAGTAAGGTTCTGTCGGCACTGAAGCTTAGTGTGTGTGTGTGTGTGTGTGTGTGTGTGTGTACAGGCTGCTGGTGGACGCTCTGGAGGACTGGCTCTATAAGAGCTGGATCAGTAAGGTTCTGTCGGCACTGAAGCTTAGTGTGTGTGTGTGTGTACAGGCTGCTGGTGGACGCTCTGGAGGACTGGCTCTATAATAGCTGGATCAGTAAGGTTCTGTCGGCACTGAAGTTTGTGTGTGTGTGTGTGTGTGTACAGGCTGCTGGTGGACGCTCTGGAGGACTGGCTCTATAAGAGCTGGATCAGTAAGGTTCTTTTCGGCACTGAAGCTTGTGTGTGTGTGTGTGTGTGTGTGTGTGTGTACAGGCTGCTGGTGGACGCTCTGGAGGACTGGCTCTATAAGAGCTGGATCAGTAAGGTTCTGTCGGCACTGAAGCTTGTGTGTGTGTGTGTGTGTGTGTGTGTGTGTACAGGCTGCTGGTGGACGCTCTGGAGGACTGGCTCTATAAGAGCTGGATCAGTAAGGTTCTGTCGGCACTGAAGCTTGTGCGTGTGTGTGTGTGTACAGGCTGCTGGTGGACGCTCTGGAGGACTGGCTCTATAAGAGCTGGATCAGTAAGGTTCTGTCGGCACTGAAGCTTGTGTGTGTGTGTGTGTGTGTGTGTGTACAGGCTGCTGGTGGACGCTCTGGAGGACTGGCTCTATAAGAGCTGGATCAGTAAGGTTCTGTCGGCACTGAAGCTTAGTGTGTGTGTGTGTGTGTGTATACAGGCTGCTGGTGGACGCTCTGGAGGACTGGCTCTATAAGAGCTGGATCAGTAAGGTTCTGTCGGCACTGAAGCTTAGTGTGTGTGTGTGTGTGTGTACAGGCTGCTGGTGGACGCTCTGGAGGACTGGCTCTATAAGAGCTGGATCAGTAAGGTTCTGTCGGCACTGAAGCTTGTGTGTGTGTGTGTGTGTGTGTGTGTGTACAGGCTGCTGGTGGACGCTCTGGAGGACTGGCTCTATAAGAGCTGGATCAGTAAGGTTCTGTCGGCACTGAAGCTTGTGTGTGTGTGTGTGTGTGTGTGTGTGTACAGGCTGCTGGTGGACGCTCTGGAGGACTGGCTCTATAAGAGCTGGATCAGTAAGGTTCTGTCGGCACTGAAGCTTGTGTGTGTGTGTGTGTGTGTGTGTACAGGCTGCTGGTGGACGCTCTGGAGGACTGGCTCTATAAGAGCTGGATCAGTAAGGTTCTGTCGGCACTGAAGCTTATGTGTGTGTGTGTGTACAGGCTGCTGGTGGACGCTCTGGAGGACTGGCTCTATAAGAGCTGGATCAGTAAGGTTCTGTCGGCACTGAAGCTTAGTGTGTGTGTGTGTGTGTGTGTGTGTACAGGCTGCTGGTGGACGCTCTGGAGGACTGGCTCTATAAGAGCTGGATCAGTAAGGTTCTGTCGGCACTGAAGCTTGTGTGTGTGTGTGTGTACAGGCTGCTGGTGGACGCTCTGGAGGACTGGCTCTATAAGAGCTGGATCAGTAAGGTTCTGTCGGCACTGAAGCTTATGTGTGTGTGTGTGTGTGTGTGTACAGGCTGCTGGTGGACGCTCTGGAGGACTGGCTCTATAAGAGCTGGATCAGTAAGGTTCTGTCGGCACTGAAGCTTGTGTGTGTGTGTGTGTGTGTGTGTGTGTACAGGCTGCTGGTGGACGCTCTGGAGGACTGGCTCTATAAGAGCTGGATCAGTAAGGTTCTGTCGGCACTGAAGCTTGTGTGTGTGTGTGTGTGTGTACAGGCTGCTGGTGGACGCTCTGGAGGACTGGCTCTATAAGAGCTGGATCAGTAAGGTTCTGTCGGCACTGAAGCTTGTGTGTGTGTGTGTGTGTGTACAGGCTGCTGGTGGACGCTCTGGAGGACTGGCTCTATTAGAGCTGGATCAGTAAGGTTCTGTCGGCACTGAAGCTTATGTGTGTGTGTGTGTGTGTACAGGCTGCTGGTGGACGCTCTGGAGGACTGGCTCTATAAGAGCTGGATCAGTAAGGTTCTGTCGGCACTGAAGCTTGTGTGTGTGTGTGTGTGTGTGTGTGTGTGTACAGGCTGCTGGTGGACGCTCTGGAGAACTGGCTCTATAAGAGCTGGATCAGTAAGGTTCTGTCGGCACTGAAGCTTGTGTGTGTGTGTGTGTGTGTACAGGCTGCTGGTGGACGCTCTGGAGGACTGGCTCTATAAGAGCTGGATCAGTAAGGTTCTGTCGGCACTGAAGCTTGTGTGTGTGTGTGTGTGTGTGTGTGTGTACAGGCTGCTGGTGGACGCTCTGGAGAACTGGCTCTATAAGAGCTGGATCAGTAAGGTTCTGTCGGCACTGAAGCTTGTGTGTGTGTGTGTGTGTGTGTGTGTACAGGCTGCTGGTGGACACTCTGGAGGACTGGCTCTATAAGAGCTGGATCAGTAAGGTTCTGTCGGCACTGAAGCTTGTGTGTGTGTGTGTGTACAGGCTGCTGGTGGACGCTCTGGAGGACTGGCTCTATAAGAGCTGGATCAGTAAGGTTCTGTCGGCACTGAAGCTTGTGTGTGTGTGTGTGTGTGTGTGTGTACAGGCTGCTGGTGGACGCTCTGGAGGACTGGCTCTATAAGAGCTGGATCAGTAAGGTTCTGTCGGCACTGAAGCACTGCTGTGGACGTGCGCTGAGACTCGAGCTGCAGCGGGAGAGTCGACTGATGGATCTGCTCACACACTTGGCCCAGAGAATACACACCGCGGACAAACACAAGAGAAAGGTGTGAGCTGGAACACACAGCAGCTCTAACACACACACACACACCGCTTTAGTGCTGAAGTGTTGTGTCTGTGCAGGATGTGTTTCGCAGAGAGCGATGGAAGATTGCCAGCTTTTTCTCCGACGGTCTGTCCTGCAGGCTTCCGTTAGACCCGGCGGTCGAGGTCAAGGGTGTGAATATCGAGGTAAAGTCAGTGAACGCATTCGTGAGATTTACTGTGCATTAGGAACAGACGCAGGGTTTCAGACAGAGTACGAGTTCAGAGGTCAAACCCTGTGCATATGTTCTGTCTTTTACTGAACTTTAATCATTCAATAATCCCTGATACTTTACAATCTTTAATCAGTTATGAACTTTTCTCCTCGTTGTTTTGTATGTCAGTAAAATATGGTAAAAAAAAAAAAGAATGATCTTGCATCTGCTCAATATTATGATCAGGATCAGATGAGTTATTACACTAGGAATCTCCCGTCTCTTGACGTGTCGTTCTGTCCTTGAACACTCTATCTGGAGAAATGTCAGATCTTGTGAAACTATCACTGAAAAGCAAGTTTTTTTTTATTTTAATTTTAACAAGTGAAATCTCTGTTACGATGGGGCCTGAATCCTGAAAACTGAAATTTTTCTGCGAAAAGGAGCATATCTGCGCAAACATGACTTATGTTTTATAATAATTTAGTCATAAATAGAAGATTTGAGATGGATCTGTACTTTCCCAGTTCAATAAGATCCAGTTGTGAAGGGGTTTCCCAGCGAACAAAAACATGTTCTAAGAAGGTTTTGCTTATATTCATATAAACGTTTTTTTCTGAATGTTCTGAAACAAGTAGAAACATTTAAAAACTTTAGACGAACATCAACTAAAACATTTTTAAAAAAGCGCTCCATGAACAATTTATAAGTAATGTTTTTGTGCTAATGTTTAGAGAACATTGTAAGGATTCAGGGCGGATCTAATCCGTGGGGAATTTGCATATCATAATTAATAATTGGTAATTAATAATTATTCATGCATGTTTGGATTAGACCAGTCTTACATGTTAATAAATCTCCCGATAAGGGAGGATCTGTCATTTTACCTGCATGCATGTGAATCCTTGAAATTAACCACAAGTTGATTGCAATTAATTACACGGACCACGTTTCACAAAACAGGTAAAATGAATTAGCTCAATTGTCAGGATAATATTTGTGGGATCCACAATATCATCTTACTTTATAGGATTTCAGGAAACGCAATTCTCTGGCCAGAAGAATTGGTTTTCCCGCCCTATAAACACATACTTTTTAAGGTATTTTTAATTTTAGTAAGCTTGTAGCATAAGATCTTTTGGCACTTAAGGGACTTGAAACTGAGCAAAGAGAGAGTACATCAATCAAATGAATATATATTTAATTTAATAGAGGCATGACTACTTATGTATTTACTACGGTTACACGGGATATATGTATTTACAAACACATAGACAACAATGAACAATACAATAAGACATCAATGAACGAGAAATGCGTACAGTTTGGACAATGGATAACTTACACGCGTGAGCGAGTAAGAGAGAGAGAGAGAAAGCATGGGTACGATTTTTCCCTAGACTTTCACCTTTCTGTAACAACACGAAACACATAATCTTAATGCTTCTGAGAAGCTTCAAAAGAGATACTTGCACTAGTTTTGGTCTCTCTGTGTGTCGAGGCATTCCCGTACGGCCCTGTCTGGCCGCGTGAGCTGAGTCCTTTGTGTGTGAGGAAGGTTGAACGGAGGTTCAAAGTCTTTGGGGTAACATTACCAAAGGGAAATAGTTCGGCTAAGTTCGTTTCACTTCGTGGAAGTGAACTGAGTCGACTACGGAAAACAAAACTTTGACTAACCAAAGTTAGTCCAAAACGTTGGTTCGTGGAAAAACGCCCATGTTAACAAGCTGCCAATTGGCGCGCTATGGGCGCGAGGGATCGTAGGGTGAATTTGGATGACAATTGCCCACAGACTTGGTAGAGAGTGGGCCTTTATTAATAACCCCCCTATTCACGTATTCTTACTTACTTGCCACGGAACTGTTGGTTTTCGGACACCTCTAGTGGGCGATAGAGAGCATATTGCCCCATGACCCCCCCCCCCCCAACCCCCCCAACCCCCCCCCCCCCCCCCCCCCCCCCATCCCACTAACCCATTATTTGTCCAATAACCCACTGTATTGGGCAAATGCCCCCCCACCCCCCCCAGGGGAGGCCCCTGAGTGCAGTAAAATAGTTTTTATCAAGAATGGAACTTTTCAAAAATTGCCTATCAGAGAAACTGTCAGATCCCACGTAGCATTTGTTCCATTGTAAAAATAGTGGTTTCGCGGTCAGTGGAATTATGGGATGGGACTTGGTGCTACGGACTCAGGGGAGGCCCCTGAGTGCAGTAAAATGGTTTTCATCATGACAGCAACTTTAATTCAAATGTCTATCAGAGAAACTCTCTGAATCCCCATTCAATCGATGGCACGTGGGATTCTGTCCGATTGCAGCTTGTTGAATGAAGGGCGGGGTTAGTATTTTACAAAAATAGTGGGTTATTGGACAAATAGTGGATTCTTGGGATGATCCCACGTAGCATTTATTCCATTGTACCAAATATAGGCTTCGCGGACAGTTGCTCTACCCGGCTTAGTTCTTAGCACTTTTTGACCGGGCATAACTCAGGAACCAAGCCGACTTTGGGCTCCATACTCTGGGATCCTGGGGGGCCCATGGGTACCTTTACACACCCAGAGTTTGGAGCTCCAAGTCGGCTTGGTTCCCGAGATACACCCGGTCAAAACTGGAAAGGAAGTGGCCGTATCTCGGAACCAGAAGGACCTAGGAGCTGGGGACGGTGGGGTCTGAAGGGGACCCATGGGCCCTCCCCACACCAAGAGTTTGGAGCCCAAACTCGGCTTGGTTCCCGAGATAAACCCGGTCAAAGCTGGAAAGGAAGTGGCCGTATCTCGGAACCGGAAGGACCTAGGAGCTGGGGACGGTGGGGTCTGAAGGGGACCCAAGGGCCCTCCCAGCACCCGGAGATTGGAGTCCAAACTCGGCTTGGTTCCCGAGATAAACCCGGTCAAAGCTGCACAGGAAGTTGCCGTATCTCGGAACCGGAAGGACCTAGAAGCTGGGGACGGTGGGGTCTGAAGGGACCCAATGGGCCCTCCTCACACCCGGAGTTTGGAGCTCCAACTCGGCTCCAGCCCCAAGATACACCCACTTATACATAAGGGTCTTTTGGACAAAACGGTCAATATCTCGGAAATGACGAGTCCCAGCGGATCGTCCTTTGGGGTGGTGAGGGGCCCCTAGGGGCCCTCTCAGACCCCAGAGTCCCGAGCCTCTGGGACCCTTCCTTCTGAAGTGCACCCTTTCCTGTTGGGCCCCGTATCTCGGACCGTGGGGGAGCTAGAAGCACGGGCTAGGGCGCGTTGGAAAGGGCCCCTGGGGACCTTACTCTGACCCGAGTTTGGTGTCTCTAGGTGGCTTGGTCGCCGAGTTATAGCCGTTCAAAGTTCGGGCCTATGGAGGGTGGGATTGTGTCCGATTGCAGGTTTTTGAATGAAGGGCGGGGTTAGTATTTTACAAAAATAGTGGGTTATTGGACAAATAGTGGCTTCTTGGACAGCGGGAAGTTTGCCCAATATAGTTGGTTATTGGACAAGAAGTGGGTCCGTGGGATTGGGGGTGGGGTGGGGGGTGGGTGGGGGGGTCAACGGGAAGTTTGCGCCATATAGTGGGTTATTGGACAAATAATTATTGTTATTGTTATTGGTCACTCTAGTGGTCAATCGGACAAGTAATGGGTTAGTGGGACGGGGCACTTGTGGCGCCCCACCAAGGACAAAGGCAGAACTGCTTGGGGTGGCCTCGGGCTTCGGGTCACTCCCGTCGGGCCCCTGAGGGGGTCGGGTCACCCCGACCCTGCCCGCGTGGGTCGGGCGCCCGGGGTCAGCGCGCTCGTCCGCCAATCCCCGTCCTAATCGCCGCGCCCCGTTCACTGAATGGACGCTTTTTATTTTTCTGGACTATCTAGAGGAAATAAAGATCTCGACGGGGAAATCATGCGGAGTTAACGTTACATCTTTGCGTGGCTGGTGAAGAAGCGCGTGCGTCGCTCGGTCCGGCACGTCACGGGGTCACGTGCGCGTGTTTCTCCTTCAAAGCGAGCGCGCGCTCGTTTAAAGGTCCCTTGTAGATGGACTTGCTGGAGAGATATGTCACGGGGTTTTCTTTTCAATTGTCGATTGGAATTAAACACAGAGACTTATCTACAACTGAAAAACACAAACTAAACTAGAAACAAATAAAAGAAAGGCGAAGAGCTCGCCCGGAGGCGAGACGTTACATCATGACACGAGGACACGGGAGGAAGAGAGTCCAGAGGGAGGCTCAGTCCTCTTTAGAGGAACTGGAGTCCACACCTCTGAGGTGCGAACTGGCCAATGACATTCAAAGAAACTTTTGGCGGCCAAATTCTCTTTGTCTTGTCAAAGTTAAACTATGGCCGTGTCCGCCTCTTTTATGACCAGTCAGAATTTGTCAGAATCATTCCACAAGATGGTAAAAACATAGAAAACATACAATTTACTGTAATCTTCTGTATCTGACCAAATCAGTTGGAACGAGATAATTAAAACGGTACCAAACAAAACATTTACACATAATTGGAACACGAAGATACATCTCAATACACAACTATAAACTCTCAAGAGTTTCACTGATACGCTAGGAGATCATATCTAGACTACCATGGACTGGGAAACACACAGACATACAGGAATATATCGTATACAATTGGTAATGGCTCGTTTTATGAGTGTAATGTAAAGGTCCATCATGTGTGTGTGTTGGTTTGCGTGTGTGTGTGTTAGAGTTCTGTTCTCTCTCTTGCAGAGATGGGGGAGGGCATGGAATGTTCAAGCATTTTAACGACTCTGGCCATTCCTGAGAGAGAGAGAGAGTGTGTGTGTGTGTTGTACACACGTTCTTGCTTGAGGAAAGGAGGAAGTCAACTGACAGTCCATACCTTACACCATTGTTAAAGGCCAGATAACTGTGAATTAATGTTCTATTAATGTTACTGGAAGAACGTTTGTTCATAACTTTGAGAGAACGTTCCCGGTTCGCTGCGGTTAATATCCGGCATGTTCGCTGGATGTGAGCTAGAGATACGGAGGATCTGACAGTGTTAGACGCTTTAACCGATCAGTAGTCAATGTCGTTGCTGAACTACAGGATCTGTCAGTGTTAGTGATGAGGTGTTTGTTTTGTGTGAATCATAAGAAACCCTGTGTGTGTCTCTCAGGCTTTTAAGGTTTATAACTCAAACGCAGCTCCTGTGGAAGTGTCCTTCATCACCGCCGACCCGCTGGGACGAAACTACAGCGTCATCTGCAAGGTTTGAGGGTCTTCAGCAGTTTCAGTTTCAGTCCCGCTGAACGGAGCGTGTGTGTGTGTGTGTGTGTGCTGTTGTTTCAGTCCGGCTGAGCGGAGTGTGTGTGTGTGTGTGTGCGCTGTTGTTTCAGTCCAGCTGAGCAGAGTATGTGTGTGTGTGCTGTTGTTTCAGTCTGGCTGAGCGGAGTGTGTGTGTGCTGTTGTTTCAGTCTGGCTGAGCGGAGTGTGTGTGTGCTGTTGTTTTAGTCCGGCTGAGCGGAGTGTGTGTGTGCTGTTGTTTCAGTCTGGCTGAGCGGAGTGTGTGTGTGCTGTTGTTTCAGTCCGGCTGAGCGGAGTGTTTGTGT
This sequence comes from Rhinichthys klamathensis goyatoka, assembly GCF_029890125.1. NCBI lineage: Eukaryota > Metazoa > Chordata > Actinopteri > Cypriniformes > Leuciscidae > Rhinichthys > Rhinichthys klamathensis. Next base: position 36,711 of record NW_026606847.1, on the reverse strand, counting down.
GCTGTTGTTTCAGTCCGGCTGAGCGGAGTGTTTGTGTGTATGTTTCAGAGCGGAGAGAACCTGCGGCAGGACATGCTGGTGCTGCAGATCGTGCGTCTAGTGGACCGCATGTGGAGGCTCGAGCGGCTGGACATGCGCATGGTCACATACAGATGCCTGTCTGCTGGCAGAGATCGAGGTCAGTCTGTGTGAGAGTGTGTGTGAGATCGAGGTCAGTCTGTGTGAGAGTGTGTGTGAGATCGAGGTCAGTCTGTTATAATCATACTGATGTATTACATCCTTTACTCACTAGTGTGGAGTGAGAGTGAGTGAGTGAGAGTGAGAGTGAGTGAGAGAGAGTGAGTGAGAGAGAGTGAGAGAGTGAGAGTGAGAGTGAGAGAGAGTGAGAGAGAGTGAGAGAGAGTGAGTGAGAGTGTGAGTGAGAGAGAGTGAGAGAGAGTGAGTGAGAGCGAGTGAGTGAGTGAGTGAGAGCGCGCGAGTGAGTGAGTGAGAGAGAGTGTGAGTGAGAGCGAGTGAGTGAGAGCGAGTGAGTGAGAGAGCGAGAGAGTGAGTGAGTGAGAGAGAGTGAGAGAGAGTGAGAGAGAGTGAGAGAGAGTGAGAGAGAGTGAGAGAGAGTGAGTGAGAGTGAGTGAGAGAGAGTGAGTGAGAGTGAGTGAGAGTGAGTGAGTGAGAGCGAGTGAGTGAGTGAGTGAGTGAGAGCGCGAGCGAGTGAGAGAGAGAGAGTGTGAGTGAGAGTGAGTGAGAGTGAGAGCGAGTGAGTGAGTGAGAGCGAGTGAGTGAGAGAGCGAGCGAGTGAGTGAGAGAGAGAGAGTGTGAGTGAGAGCGAGTGAGTGAGTGAGTGAGTGTGAGTGAGAGCGAGTGAGTGAGTGAGAGTGAGAGTGAGTCAAGTCAAGTCATCTTCATTTATATAGCGCTTTTAACAATGGATTGTTTCAAAGCAGCTTTACAGAGATAAACATATCATTTAAGGTAACAGATTGTTTTGGCGTTATAGCGGTTCTTGAATAATGTTACTTCCAGCTAAAGTTAACTTTGATTGATTCACCTCCGTCGAAATGATCAGACTTTAAACGCGAACCTGTGATTAACGCAGACGGCGTTCACATGCTCATTCAGAATTCTATAGTTATGTGCTTTTTAAAATATGTGCGCAGGTTTGTAATTCATACAACCCAGCCTAAACAAACTAGTTTTCTTGCCTAAAAATTTTTATACAGAATTTTGTTTTATATTATCACTTCGGGGTACGCGAGCCGGAATTCACAACGCTTTATCTGTAGAGTGGGAAAGGGATCCTCCATAGGGAGAGGATAGTGGATACTTCAGCACTGCATTGTCATCGGGTCCAGGCAAAGCTCCCTCGTCAGATCTGGACACGGCCTGGATCCGGCAGGCTGCGGGAAAACCTCGGGATAAACAAAGACAGTAATATTAGCGTAGATGCCATTCTTCTTATGATGTAGCGAGTACATCAAGATTTAAGGGAAGTGTTCCCAGTTCCGGCTGACCTAATCTATGCAGCCTAACATTGAATTTATAGAAGTCTATAATGTATTATGTGTATGCTAGGTCAAAGAGATGTGTTTTTAGTCTAGCTTTGAACTGACAGAGTGTGTCTGCTTCCCGGACAATGGTAGGAAGACTGTTCCAAAGTTTTGGTGCTAAATAGGAAAAGGATCTCCCGCCAGCAGTCGATTTAGATATTCTAGGTATTATAAACTGGCCAGAATTTTGAGATCGCAATAGACGTGAAGGACTATAATGCGTTAAGAGCTCGCTCAAGTACTGCGGAGCTAAACCATTTAGTGCTTTGTAGGTAATCAACAATATTTTAAAATTTATACGATGTTTAATAGGGAGCCAATGCAGTGTTGACAGAACCGGGCTAATATGGTCATATTTCCTGGTTCTGGTAAGAACTCGAGCTGCGGCGTTTTGAACTAGCTGTAGTTTGTTTATTAAGCGTGCAGGGCAACCACCCAGTAGAGCTTTACAATAATCTAGCCTTGAGGTCATGAACACATGGACTAATTGTTCCGCATTTCCCAATGAGAGCATATGGCGTATTTTAGATATATTTTTAAGATGGAAAAATGCAGTTTTACAGATACTAGACACGTGGCTTTCAAAAGAAAGGTTGGTATCAAAGAGCACACCCAGGTTCCTAACCGACGACGAAGACTTGACAGAGCAGCCATTAAGTGTTAGACAGTATTCTGGGTTATTACGTGTGGAAGTTTTTTGTCCAATAATTAGAATCTCTGTCTTTTCAGAATTTAGTAGTAGGAAATTACTAGTCATCCAATTTTTTATATTAGCTATGCATTCCGTTAATTTTGTGAATTGGTAAGTTTCGTTGGGTTTTGAAGAAATATACACCTGAGTATCATCGGCATAACAGTGAAAGCTAACTCCATGTTTCCTAATGATATCTCCTAATGGTAGCATGTACAGAATGAACAGCAGCGGTCCTAGTACTGAGCCTTGTGGTACGCCATACTGAACTTGTGATCGATAAGACATCTCTTCATTTACTGCTACAAACTGATAACGGTCAGTTAAGTATGATTTAAACCATGCTAATGCAATTCCACTAATGCCAACATAGTTTTCTAGTCTATTTAAAAGAATGTTGTGGTCAATGGTGTCAAATGCAGCACTAAGATCGAGTAACACTAATAGAGAGATACAACCACGATCGGATGATAAGAGCAAATCATGTGTGACTCTGATGAGAGCTGTCTCAGTGCTATGGTACAGTCTGAATCCGGACTGAAAATCCTCGCAGATATCATTTCTTTCTAGAAAGGAACACAGTTGTGAAGATACTGCTTTTTCTAATATCTTTGACAGAAAAGGCAGATTCGAGATCGGCCTGTAATTGACTAATTCTGTAGGATCAAGTTGTGGTTTTTTAACAAGCGGTTTTATCATAGCCAGTTTAAAGGTTTTTGGTACGTATCCTAGAGACAAAGATGAATTAATGATATTAAGAAGAGGATATATGACCTCTGGAAACATCTCTTTCAGTAGCTTAGTCGGTATAGGATCTAACATACAAGTTGTCGATTTAGATGAATTAACGAGTTTGCAGAATTCTTCCTCTCCTATAGCAACAAATAAATCAAATTTTTCCTCAGGGAGACTACAATGCACTTCCTGATGCGATACTGTGGTAGACGGTTGCATAGTTATAATTTTGTCCCTGATATTATCAATCTTATAAGTGAAGAAGTTCATAAAGTCATCACTGCTGTGTTGCTTTGACACTTCTGAGCTTGAAGCTTTCTTTTTCGTTAGTTTAGCCACTGTTTCAAATAAATACCTAGGATTATGTTTATTTTCTTCTAATAGGGTTGAAAAATAAGCAGATCTAGCAGCTTTTAAAGCCTCTCTGTAAGCAATCGAGCTCTCTTTCCACGAAATCCGAAATACCTCTAGTTTAGTTTTCTTCCAGTTGCGCTCCATTTTTCTGGCTGCTCTCTTAAGGGCCTGGGTGTGCTCGCTGTACCACGGCGTTGGACTATTTTCTTTAATCTTCTTTAAGCGCAATGGAGCAACTGCGTCTAAAGTGCTGGAAAAGAGAGAGTTAAACGTTTCTGTTGCAATATCAAGTTCTTCTAAGCTATCCGGGATGCTGAGATGATGAAAATGATTAGGAAGATTATTGATAAAGCAATCTTTAGTGGCAGAAGTTATAGGTCTAACGTATTTATAACACGGAGTCGGCTTTGCAGCCTTGGCTAAATGTAATTTACATGAGACTAGATAATGATCTGAGATGTCATCGCTCTGCTGCAGAATTTCAACGGCATCAACATCTATTCCATGTGATAATATTAGATCTAGAGTATGATTACGACAATGAGTAGGTCCTGACACGTGTTGTCTAACTCCAATTGAGTTTACAATGTCTTTAAATGCCAATCCCAATGCATCTTTTTCATTATCTACATGTATATTAAAATCACCAACAATTAGTACTTTATCTGCAGCCAATACTAAATCTGATAGAAAGTCCGCAAATTCTTTGATAAAATCTTTATGGTGCCCTGGTGGCCTGTATACAGTAGCCAGCAGAATTCTCAAATGTGATTTATCGTTTACACTATATATTTTTACATTAAGCACCAATACTTCAAAAGAAGTATATTTAAAGCTACATTTCTTAGTGGTTTTGAAAATATTACTATAAATTACAGCAACACCTCCCCCTTTGCCTTTCAGACGAGGTTCATTTTTATAACTGTAATCTTGTGGGGTTGACTCATTTAAAATAATGTAATCGTTTGGTTTTAGCCAGGTTTCTGTCAAACACAGCATATCAAGATTATAATCTGAAATCATATCATTAACTATAAGAGATTTTGAAGTAAGGGATCGAATATTCAGCAACCCAAGCTTTATCATTTGCTCATCTGTATTATATCTGTTTTTTATTTGTTGAACATCAATTAAATTTTTAACCTGACGTTTTTTGGATTTCCAAATTCGGGGAACAGACACAGTCTCCATATGATGATATCTAGGTGAAAGAGGCTCTATGTGATGGGATTTATCTGACCTTGGTGACGTGAGGCCGCTAGCAGACGGTCGGTTTAGCCAGTCTGTCTGCTTCCTGACCTGAGCCCCAGATTGTCATGTTTTAGCTCTAAGACTATGAGCCAAATTACTAGAGAGAAGAGCAGCACCAGCCCAGGAGGGATGGATACCATCTCTTTTTAACAGGTCAGGCTTGCCCCAAAAACTTTTCCAATTGTCTATGAATTTTATATTATTCAGCGGACACCACTCAGACAGCCAGCGATTCAGTGAGGCCAATCTACTAACTATCTCATCACTCCTGCGAACATTAATTTTGGTGATCTCCGACTGGCGGAGTCGAACATCATTAGTGCCGACATGAATAATGATCTTAGAGAATTTACGATTAGCATTAGCCAGCACTTTTAAATTTGCTTTGATGTCAGGCGCTCTGGCTCCCGGCAAACATGTGACTATGGTGGCTGGTGTCTCTATTTTCACGTTCCGTGTGATCGAATCACCAATTACCAGGGCACAATCAACAGAATTCTCAGTGTGTGTTTCACTGAGTGGGGCAAATCGATTTGTTATGGGAATCGGAACGGAAGAGTGGTTCTTTGATCCGCGACTAGAGCGGTGATCTCTCACAGTCACCCATCTGCCCTGCTGCACGGGCTCTACTTCAGCCAGAACCGAATCATGTAAAGAGTTCACTATGCTAGGCGCATCCAAAACACTATCTAAAGCTCTAGCATTCTTACCATCCTCAATTAAAGTTTGGATGCGTGTCTCTAGTTCTGAAATCTTCTCCGTCAGCCTGACTGTCTCCTTGCATTTATCACATATAAATCCTATATTGCCATCGTAGAAGGCTATACTAAACATATGACATGTGACACAGGTGACAATAACAGGACAAGAACACATTACTCACCGTGTTTGTTAACTGATTTCTTACTTACCTGGACTTTATGAACTCAAAGGCGCGGGCGCGCGAGAGAAAATAAATATATAAATGAGCGCACGGGTGGCGCGTTAGCAGGCTAACGTTAGCGAGTTACTAGCGTGCTGTGTTGAAAATAACGGAAGCTAGAGATGTAAGGTTAATCTGAGATGTTGGGTAAGCTGTATTTAGTAGTATAAACAACTAGATAGTAAATGATGGCTCAAAACATAAAGAAATACGAGGCTCAGGCGGAGCTTACAGCCTCGAAGCAAACAAACACACAGCAGGCAGCGAGGCAGACAGGAGCAATCGATCACTCTCACTCAGTGAGAGTGAGTGAGAGTGAGTGAGTGAGAGCGAGTGAGAGTGAGTGAGAGTGAGTGAGAGTGAGTGAGAGTGAGTGAGAGTGAGTGAGAGTGAGTGAGTGAGAGTGAGTGAGAGTGAGTGAGAGAGTGAGAGAGTGAGAGAGTGAGTGAGAGAGTGAGAGAGTGAGAGAGTGAGTGAGTGAGTGAGAGTGAGTGAGAGTGAGTGAGAGTGAGTGAGAGTGAGAGAGTGAGTGAGTGAGTGAGTGAGTGAGTGAGTGAGTGAGAGCGAGTGAGTGAGAGCGAGTGAGAGTGAGAGAGTGAGAGTGAGAGTGAGTGAGAGAGAGTGAGTGAGTGAGTGAGTGAGTGAGTGAGTGAGAGCGAGTGAGTGAGTGAGTGAGTGAGTGAGTGAGTGAGTGAGTGAGAGCGAGTGAGTGAGTGAGTGAGTGAGTGAGTGAGTGAGAGCGAGTGAGTGAGAGAGCGAGTGAGTGAGAGAGCGAGTGAGTGAGCGAGCGAGTGAGAGAGCGAGTGAGTGAGAGAGCGAGTGAGTGAGAGAGCGAGAGAGCGAGTGAGAGAGAGAGCGAGTGAGTGAGAGAGCGAGCGAGCGAGTGAGAGAGAGAGAGTGAGAGAGAGTGAGTGAGAGAGAGTGAGAGAGAGTGAGTGAGAGTGAGTGAGAGTGAGTGAGAGTGAGTGAGAGAGTGAGTGAGAGCGAGTGAGTGAGAGAGCGAGTGAGTGTGAGAGCGAGTGAGTGTGTGAGAGTGAGTGAAGAGTGAGAGTGAGTGAAGAGTGAGAGTGAGTGAGTGAGAGAGTGAGTGAGTGAGAGAGCGAGTGAGTGAGAGAGCGAGTGAGTGAGAGAGTGAGAGCGAGCGAGTGAGAGAGCGAGCGAGTGAGAGAGAGAGTGTGAGTGAGAGCGAGTGAGTGAGAGAGCGAGCGAGTGAGAGAGAGAGTGTGAGTGAGAGAGAGCGAGTGAGAGAGTGAGAGAGCGAGCGAGTGAGTGAGAGAGCGAGTGAGTGAGAGAGCGAGTGAGTGAGAGAGCGAGTGAGTGAGAGAGAGAGTGAGTGAGTGTGAGTTTGAGTCTCTGTGAGTGTGTTTGTGTGTGTGTGAGAGTATGTGTGTGAGTATGATTATGAGTGTGAGTATAAGCGTGTGTGTGTGTGTGTTTACTCTTACCACTGGTTTAGATAGATAGATAGATAGATAGATAGATTGTTTATTTAGCCACACGACAATGCCGGTGGAATTCGTTTTCGGTACAGTATGTTTAAGCACTACATCATGTGTATGCATTACAAACAACAGATCGACAATACATTTCACAACAAGTGACAGTGCAAGATACAGTGGTTAAGTGACCGTGCATAGTGTATAGACTACTAAACTAGAGAGAAGAGTTCAGAGTCCTGATGGCTATGGGAAAAAAACTGTTTGTGAAACGTTTGGTCTTGGTAGAGAATGACCTGTAGCGCCTCCCTGAAGGAAGGAGCTGGAAGAGGTGATGAGCAGGGTGTGAGGGATCGGAGATGATTTTTTGACTGTATTCAGGTCTGGTGGAAGTGGTGCAGGACGCAGTGACTCTGGCGACGATCCATCAGGAATGGGGTTTATCCGGAGCGCTGAGGGAAGACACCTTAGAGAAGTGGTTCCACATGAGGAACAAGACTAAAGACGACTACGAGAAGGTGACGGATCAGTACTATAGCAAAAATAACATGTTTATTTCTGCAATCTATATTTTCTATTTGAGTGTGAAAATAAGTGTAAATACTTGCGATACTGACGTTGTTATGAGAGCATCGCTGCTCACGTAAAATATTGATACCAAATGTTTTAACTTGTAATTTTCTTACTTTGAAAAAATGAGTGTACAGCTGTCATTCAGACAGAAACACACAGACACACACACACAGACTGACCTCGAGTCTCTCACACACACACACACACTGTCCTTCCCTCAGGCTGTGCTGAACTTCCTCCACTCGTGTGCCGGCTGGTGTGTCGTCACGTTTGTTCTGGGCATCTGTGACCGTCACAACGACAACATCATGATCAAACACAGCGGCCACATGTTCCACATCGACTTCGGGAAGATCATGGGAAACGCACAGAAGTTCGGCAGCATCAGGAGGCGAGTGTTTGTTCTCTTGTCTCGTAGTCTTTGAGTAAACGAAAGGAAACCCTTGTAAAAGAAGCGTTTGTGAATGCAGAGACCGAACGCCCTTCATCTTCACGCCGGAGATGCAGCGCTTCATCACTGGCGGCGGCGAGAACCCTCAGCGCTTCCATCGGTTCGTGGAGCTGTGCTGTAACGCTTACAACAGCCTGCGCACACACACCCCACTGCTGCTCAGCCTCCTGCAGCCGGTGAGACCACACACACACACACACACACACACACCACTGCTGCTCAGCCTCCTGCAGCCGGTGAGACCACACACACACACACACACACCCCACTGCTGCTCAGCCTCCTGCAGCCGGTGAGACCACACACACACACACACACACCACTGCTGCTCAGCCTCCTGCAGCCGGTGAGACCACACACACACACACACACACCACTGCTGCTCAGCCTCCTGCAGCCGGTGAGACCACACACACACACACACACACACCACTGCTGCTCAGCCTCCTGCAGCCGGTGAGACCACACACACACACACACACACACACACACCACTGCTGCTCAGCCTCCTGCAGCCGGTGAGACCACACACACACACACACACACACACACACACACACACACACACCACTGCTGCTCAGCCTCCTGCAGCCGGTGAGACCACACACACACACACACACACACACACACACCACTGCTGCTCAGCCTCCTGCAGCCGGTGAGACCACACACACACACACACACACACACACACACCACTGCTGCTCAGCCTCCTGCAGCCGGTGAGACCACACACACACACACACACACACACACACACACACACACACAGACACTCTGAAGGGGGTTTATTCTGAGATAACAACCGGCTTTACAGCTTCACTTCACTGACTCATTCTGTTATCTGACGGTCTGTGTGTGTGTGTGTGTGTGTGTGTGTGTGTAGATGCTGGCGGCCGGAATGCCTGATGTGAAGGATGTCCGGGATCTTCAGTATGTTCATAATAACCTGCGGCCACACGACTCTGAGCTCGAGGCCACTTCATATTTCACCAGGTCAGCAGAGATCAGAGAATCCTGGAACTAATGTAGTGAAATATGTAAGAGATAATGTACATCGAGCCGGTTGTTATCTCAGGATAAACCCGACAGGGTGATCAGGATCAGGTGAAGGGGGTTTATTCTGAGATAACACACACACACCTGAAGGGGGTTTATTCTGAGATAACACACACACACACACACCTGAAGGGGGTTTATTCTGAGATAACACACACACACCTGAAGGGGTTTATTCTGAGATAACACACACACACACCTGAAGGGGGTTTATTCTGAGATAACACACACACACACACACACACACACCTGAAGGGGGTTTATTCTGAGATAACACACACACACACACACACACCTGAAGGGGGTTTATTTTGAGATAACACACACACACACACACACACACCTGAAGGTGGTTTATTCTGAGATAACACACACACACACGCACACCTGAAGGGGGTTTATTCTGAGATAACACACACACACACACACCTGAAGGGGTTTATTCTGAGATAACACACACACACACACACACACACACACACCTGAAGGGGTTTATTCTGAGATAACACACACACACACACACACACACCTGAAGGGGTTTATTCTGAGATAACAGCCGGCTGAATGTACATTATCCGAATATTACACGGCTGCTTGCACATCAGTAAATAATTAGACATGAAATATTGATCTGAGTTGAAATATTTTAATATCTCTTTAAACGCAAAGCTTCCGCGGAGAGAGCAGTTTCAGCGGCGAGATCAAACTAGACGGACATTTAAGAGATACGGTCATAACACTTATTACTCAGCATTTCAAGAAGAGATATTAATTTCAGATTAAACCATTTCAAAATCGTACCTGTTCGTATAGCGCTGATGACTTCAGTGACCCGGATGAGCCTGTGTTTCTGTTCTCAGCGGATGTTATGCTTAATGGCGCGATTGACCAATCAGAATCAAGCATTCCACAGAGCCGTGTAATAACTAACGCCTTCAACATTATCCTGCTGCCCTTTGAGTGTTTGTGGAGGTTCTGCTTTTTTAGGACTAGATTTTATTTTCTGTTTCAGAAAGATTAAAGAGAGCATGGAGAGTTTCCCTGTGAAGTTAAACTTCCTGATCCACAATATGGTGCAGTTTTCCTCCGGGAGACGTCCGGAGCCGCTGACTGACAGCCGGATCTCCAACAGATCCAACATCCAGCAGGCCGTGATCCAGAAATACAGCGGCAGCGGCAAAGATGTGGTGAGATTCCTTCAGGAAGACCTACAGAAACCGAAATTTCTCGGGACAGCAGCATGTGTCCAAATTTTAATCTTAACCGTTCTATTTCATCAGAAACGGTCTTGAAACAGGGCTTCAAGTGTAAAATACCGAACTTGTCCTTTAATCTTTTGAACTAAAAATAAGATTATCTCAGATAAGGCAGTCATACTTCAGTTTATACTTGCGTAATCTTGGCTTATAATGACGTAATCTTGGCTTATAATGACAAGTAAACAGAAAAGTCAAAGTATATTTGGGCAGTAAATATTTTTTTTCACATTTATTGTCTTCTTTCAGGTCCTCCAGCATCTCATTAACGTACATGTTCAAATATAGAGTAACATTGTTAGTTTAACTAATGTAGATAATGTTAACAAATGAAACGGTAACACTTTACAATAAAGCATGAACTAATAATGAACTGCATGTTTACAGCATTTATTAATCTTTGTTAATGTCAACATTTACTAATACTTTATTACAATCTTGGTAACATTAGTTAATGCACTGTGAACTAACATGAACAAACAATGAACAGCTTTATTTTTATGAAGTAACATTAACAAAGATTAACTAATCATGAACAATACATTTGTTACAGTATTTATTAATGTTAGTTGATACATTAACTAATGTTAACTAATGAAACCTTACTGTAAAGTGTTACCAATAAACAGGCCAGGCTGTGTTTGTGTAGTAAAGCGTAGTGAGTGTTCGGGTTCGAGCCTTCACAGACAGATGAACTCTAGCACACATCTAATGACTCCTAAAGACAGCAATGTTTCTCCTCCGTCAGACGTACGAGCTGAAGCTGACCATCGAGGACGGTTTCGTCATCAGTCACAAGAGCTTTGCTCAGTTCGGGACGCTCCACAAGCTGCTTCAGAAGCACTTCATCGAGTCCACACTGCCCAAGTAAGAGTCTGTTTACACAGCCGGCCCGAAGAGGTGTGTGAGTGAGTGTGTGTGTGAGTGTGTGAGTGTGTGAGTGAGTGAGTGAGTGAGTGAGTGAGTCAGTGAGTCAGTGAGTCAGTGAGTCAGTCCACAGCCGGCCCAAGGAGGTGTGTGTGTGTTCTTCCACAGCCGGCCCGAGGAGGTGTGTGTGTGTGAGTGAGAGCCGCACTGATCCTGATCCGCTGTTCTCCTTCTTCCAGGTTCCCCAGCTGGTTCCACATGTCCTTCACAGCGAGCAGGAGGATGGTTCTGCTGAACCGGTACCTGAAGGAGCTGTTCTCCGGGCCCTGCAGAGGAGTAAGCATGACTGAGCCGCTTCCCAGAGTTCACTGCACCATCACTGATGTTTCCCAGAGTTCACTGCACCATCACTGATGTTTCCCAGAGTTCACTGCACCATCACTGATGTTTCCCAGAGTTCACTGCACCATCACTGATGTTTCCCAGAGTTCACTGCACCATCACTGATGTTTCCCAGAGTTCACTGCACCATCACTGATGTTTCCCAGAGTTCACTGCACCATCACTGATGTTTCCCAGAGTTCACAGCACCATCACTGATGTTTCCCAGAGTTCACTGCACCATCACTGATGTTTCCCAGAGTTCACTGCACCATCACTGATGTTTCCCAGAGTTCACTGCACTATAACTGATGTTTCCCAGAGTTCACTGCACCATCACTGATGTTTCCCAGAGTTCACTGCACCATCACTGATGTTTCCCAGAGTTCACTGCACCATCACTGATGTTTCCCAGAGTTCACAGCACCATCACTGATGTTTCCCAGAGTTCACTGCACCATCACTGATGTTTCCCAGAGTTCACTGCACCATCACTGATGTTTCCCAGAGTTCACTCCACCATCACTGATGTTTCCCAGAGTTCACTGCACTATAACTGATGTTTCCCAGAGTTCACTGCACCATCACTGATGTTTCCCAGAGTTCACTGCACTATAACTGATGTTTCCCAGAGTTCACTGCACCATCACTGATGTTTCCCAGAGTTCACTGCACTATAACTGATGTTTCCCAGAGTTCACTGCACCATCACTGATGTTTCCCAGAGTTCACTGCACCATCACTGATGTTTCCCAGAGTTCACTGCACCATCACTGATGTTTCCCAGAGTTCACAGCACCATCACTGATGTTTCCCAGAGTTCACTGCACCATCACTGATGTTTCCCAGAGTTCACTGCACCATCACTGATGTTTCCCAGAGTTCACTGCACTATAACTGATGTTTCCCAGAGTTCACTGCACCATCACTGATGTTTCCCAGAGTTCACTGCACCATCACTGATGTTTCCCAGAGTTCACTGCACCATCACTGATGTTTCCCAGAGTTCACAGCACCATCACTGATGTTTCCCAGAGTTCACTGCACCATCACTGATGTTTCCCAGAGTTCACTGCACCATCACTGATGTTTCCCAGAGTTCACTCCACCATCACTGATGTTTCCCAGAGTTCACTGCACTATAACTGATGTTTCCCAGAGTTCACTGCACCATCACTGATGTTTCCCAGAGTTCACTGCACCATCACTGATGTTTCCCAGAGTTCACTGCACCATCACTGATGTTTCCCAGAGTTCACTGCACCATCACTGATGTTTCCCAGAGTTCACTGCACTATAACTGATGTTTCCCAGAGTTCACTGCACCATCACTGATGTTTCCCAGAGTTCACTGCACCATCACTGATGTTTCCCAGAGTTCACTGCACCATCACTGATGTTTCCCAGAGTTCACTGCACTATAACGTATGTTTCCCAGAGTTCACTGCACCATCACTGATGTTTCCCAGAGTTCACTGCACCATCACTGATGTTTCCCAGAGTTCACTGCACCATCACTGATGTTTCCCAGAGTTCACTGCACTATAACGTATGTTTCCCAGAGTTCACTGCACCATCACTGATGTTTCCCAGAGTTCACTGCACCATCACTGATGTTTCCCAGAGTTCACTGCACTATAACGTATGTTTCCCAGAGTTCACTGCACCATCACTGATGTTTCCCAGAGTTCACTGCACCATCACTGATGTTTCCCAGAGTTCACTGCACTATAACTGATGTTTCCCAGAGTTCACTGCACTATAACTGATGTTTCCCAGAGTTCACTGCACCATCACTGATGTTTCCCAGAGTTCACTGCACCATCACTGATGTTTCCCAGAGTTCACTGCACCATCACTGATGTTTCCCAGAGTTCACTGCACTATAACGTATGTTTCCCAGAGTTCACTGCACCATCACTGATGTTTCCCAGAGTTCACTGCACCATCACTGATGTTTCCCAGAGTTCACTGCACCATCACTGATGTTTCCCAGAGTTCACTGCACCATAACTGATGTTTCCCAGAGTTCACTGCACCATCACTGATGTTTCCCAGAGTTCACTGCACTATAACTGATGTTTCCCAGAGTTCACTGCACTATAACTGATGTTTCCCAGAGTTCACTGCACCATCACTGATGTTTCCAGTTCACTGCACTATAACTGATGTTTCCCAGAGTTCACTGCACCATCACTGATGTTTCCCAGAGTTCACTGCACTATAACTGATGTTTCCCAGAGTTCACTGCACCATCACTGATGTTTCCCAGAGTTCACTGCACTATAACTGATGTTTCCCAGAGTTCACTGCACCATCACTGATGTTTCCCAGAGTTCACTGCACCATCACTGATGTTTCACTGTGTCTATGACAGAACGAGTACGTCTGCAGCCTGTTCCTGGACGGACCGAACACCGCCGGCAAATCAGGTGACTTTCCATCGGTGACGTTTCCATCAGTGACAGCAGATTCTGATGATTCTCACAGTCACACTTCACTGTTAAAGCAGCGCTTTCACTTTCAGACGGGAGAAATACACAAATAATTACAATAAGATGAACTAACTCACTTAATTTGATGTAAATATAAAAAAAGATGAAGTAAAATTTTATTTAAATAAATAATTTATTTAAATGAATAAACCTTGATTTAAATGAATAATAAATACATTTGATTAAAATAAAACGAACTAATTTTTTTTAATTCTTAAGTTAAATAAATAAATTTGATTAAAATAAATAAACCTTGATTTAAATAAATAATACATTTTCATGAATTTAAATGAAAAGAAAATTAAAATAAGTAAACTTTATTTCAATAAATAATAAATAAATACATATATTTGATTACAATATATCAATAAATGATTTAAATGAATAAACCTTGATTTAAATATATAATAAAGACATCTGATTAAAATAAAATGAGTAAAATTAAGTAAATAAATAATACCTTTGATTTAAATAAATAATTTATTAAAATAAATAACTGAATAATCCTTGATTTAATGAAATTATAAATGCATTTGATTCAAATAAACAAATACATCTTACAGTGAAGTACTATAGTGTGTAAAAAGTAATGATGTAACGAAATAGAAACTAAATATTTTCCAAGTAATATTTTCTATATATTTATAATATAGATTTTTCCCAGTGTTAATGTCTTTATACATGAAACTTTGGAGCTGCCGTGTAAATGTCAGGACTCGCTCGAAGAGGATGATAAATCAGAGTTATAATAGTTATAATCATGTTTCATGATCTCAGTGATCACACACATCTGCTGTCGCCTGGCGTTGACTTGTTTAAGGATTCATTCACATATTTTATTCCCAAACCAGCGATATTTTGAAGGTTTAAATGGATTGGAATTTCCAAGCGCTTTACATTTTAACACGAGTTATTTCTTCTGTTTAAACACTGCAATATTGCGGCAGTTGTGCATCAGTTAGCGGCTCCTCGTTTCTGTTTGTTTCAGAACCAGACGCTCATCTCCGGCCACAGATCCAGCTCTACCTGTCTTATAAAGACTTCAAACTATCTGTCATGATAAAGCACTTGAAAAATATTGTGAGTCATTTTTCAACCCTTCTTGATTTGAAAATCATGATTTGACATGACGAGTTTAATGTGTTCACGTAACTAACTCACTCACACACACTACCGACCATAAGTCTCTTCTGCTCACCAAGGCTGCATTTATTTGATTAATATTTCACAACATTGCTGTTTTTATTGTATTTTTAGTTTACATTAGACGAACATCCAACTAAAACACTCCGTGAACGATGTATAAATAATGTTTTTGTGCTAACGTTCTGAGAACATTGTTAAAGACCAGATGATATAACCGTTACTGGAAGAGCTTTGCGAGAACATTCACTGGCTGGTGTGTTTTGAAGCAGATCTGTGTGTGTGTGTGTGTCTCTCAGAGGTTGTCTAACGGCTCGTGTCCGGATGCGTATGTGGTTACGCGACTGAGACCCGATCCACACGACCAGAGCAAGAGGAAGACCAAAGCGGTCCGCAGCAACGACAACCCCACATTCAACGAACTGGTGAGAGAACACCTTCATCTGTACCTGTGTTTCCAGCCGCCGTGGGTCTGAGCGTGAGATCTGCTGTTTCCTCTCAGATCGAGTACCGGAACGTGCTGAAGCTCCACGGCCGTGTGCTGGAGGTCACGGTGAAGAGCAGGAAGGCTTTCGTTGCGGCCACAAACGTGGTTCTGGGAGAGAGGGTTCTGGACCAGGAGAAGTGGTTTCCTCTGGGCTTCTCTGCAGTTTAGAGACCAGCTTTACTCAGCGCTCACTGAACAGAGCCATCAGCTGTTCATATGATCTCGACGTTTCTGGTAGAGATCATATCATATGAAGGAAAGATGGCGATCAGTATTAATAAAGCTCATGGGATGGAGTTTGCCACGGTCTCCTTGGTCTCCACGTTAAAGCTGTACTTTAAACTATTGTAGATCGAATTCTCTGTATTCTAGAGCTGCTTTGTTGTACTTGTATTATAAGTTGTATTAGAAACCACTGATTCTTCACACACTGATTTTACTGTAAAGCTGTTTTTAAGGAATTTGTATTGTATGAAGTGCTAAATTAATAAAAGTAAAACTTGATAAATATATATGGCAAGAACTCTTCAGTCATAAAGAGCGTTGAGCAGTTTCTGAACACAGTGTAACAGCAAGAGCTGGTTTCCCAGAACTCAACCGTGTCGGCCCGGATCCGGCCCAGATCCGGCCCGTGTGGAATACTGGATCCGGCCCGGATCCGGCCCGTGTGGAATACCGGATCCGGCCCAGATCCGGCCCGTGTGGAATACTGGATCCGGCCCGGATCCGGCCCGTGTGGAATACTGGATCCGGCCCGGATCCGGCCCAGATCCGGCCCGTGTGGAATACTGGATCCGGCCCAGATCCGGCCCGTGTGGAATACCGGATCCGGCCGACACTGTTGCTGTCTGGGTGCTTCACTGAACAAACACTGCAGGTTTTTATGTCGTAACAGCTCAATAACACACATATTGCTTTTTCCTTTTATTCATGCTTTGCAAACATAAAAATTGTCTTGTCTACTCATTTCTTTTTAAAATGAAATTATTTATCTTCAAATGTTCTAAGTTCATTTTCTATAACAAATGTCTTGGACTTGCTTGCAGATCATCATACATTACTCTGGCAAACCCGAAACCGCTCGAGAGACCGAGACACGCGTTATAGACGCCTTGCAGAATCTGCAAACCGGTAATAATTGCAACAAAATAAGCCTTTTTTTAATTTATGAATCAACTTTTCACATAACAGGTGTTTACTTGCACAAGACACAATAACTGCTGAATTATGACTCCATTCCTAAGTTTAGAATAAGGTTGTAATGTATGTGAGATGCGTCTGTATTTGCCAGTTCACAAGGATCAAGTTATGATTTCCTGATGTTTAATAACCGCCGCACAAAGTTTTTCAGGACGAGACCTAGAGATAAAGAGGAGTTAATAATATCAAGAAGACCATGGGCCTCATTTATAAAGCGTTGATCTTATAGTGCGTGTACGCTAAAATCCACGCAAACGTTCATATGAAACCGGTCTTTGACGTGAAGAGTGCTGATGGCGTCACGTCCGGTCTGGAGAGTCACTCTAGTGGCAGAGTGGGAGAACTGCAGGATATCTGGACATCTCGCCATCTTTAAAGTAAAGGATTTGGACGTTGACGGGCTCTTTAACATGTAAATTTACATGAATTATGCAACTTTTAAAAGTGGAGATCGGAAGCCATTCAGCTCAATTTCAAGATGATTTGCGAATTACGATGTATAAAGCGAGGCGCGTGCACGTTACAGTAGTTCATCACACCTACGCACATCTGAAAAATGATTTAATATTTCTAAACGAGGCCCCTTGTATAACACATTGAATGTTAAACAAAAACTAATTAAAGTTTATGATACTCGAGTTTATATCAAAACATATCCTAGTCAGCTTGTTTCCCATGTGGTGTTTTGTGGATGATATGGATAGAAATTCTCTAAATGACTATTTTGTACACATGAACCCCTGATCTGGCCCTCTCAGCTGGAACTGCTGAATCTCTGAACCCGAAGCGTTCCTTCACGATGATTCCCTTTCCAGCGCCTTCACTGTATCTGTTCTTCTCCGACGAGATCATCACACACACCTGAAACAAGGACCTCACACACACACACACACACACACACACACACACACACACACACACACACACACACACACACACACACACACACACACACACAATCATTTTCACCTCAGCTCGATATGAGAGCTCGTTTCTGCCACAGAATAGGAAATGAAGGAAATATAAATGCGGCTTTTTCCTCACAATTGCGAGTGAAGAATCTCAACCCGAGTTTGTGTTCGCACGTTCTTGTGTTTTCATCGATTGATCAATACGAATAATTTTGCTTCAGAATGAATGGCTGATGTGTCTGACATGCTTATCTTCATCATCCTCATCATCCTCATCCAGGTGTGATTCTGGAGGAGCTTTATAGCCATTCTTGTTTTGTTGTAGCATTTTCGTGGCAGTGAGGTTTCCTGAGCCTGATCACATGTGTGAGGAGTGCAGATGAAGAGGGAAGGAGTGCAGATGAAGAGGGAAGGAGCGTGAGAAAGAGACATCAGTGTGGAGAGACGAGGACGAGGATCCGCTAGTGTAGAGGACTGGCTTCTGCGGATCAACTCCATCAAACACAGTTCATCAAAGTTACGAGCAGTTGCAGGATTAACGAGAGCGTCGAGCTTCTGGCCTTCAACAGCAGATCCTGCTCCTCAGATCCACTGTCCTGCAGTTCAGCTCAAACATGATCACACACACACACACACACACACACACCTGACAGCCCCTCTGATTAGGCGAGGACTAAACTCAGCAGGGCAGTGGGTTTGAGGAACTGGAGACTTGCCGTTGTGAGATCCAGAAAGTTGTGTTCTGTGAACATTTCAGCAACACAGCAAACAGAATCCATTAATCACTAGCAATGTTTCCATCCAAAGTTCTCAGTTGAACTGGAATATGGCATAGCACATTTGTGAATAAAGCAGTTTCCATCACATGTTCCAGAATACAAAATCTTCACTTCCTGGGAAACTGGCCTAAAATATCAGTAATGCAATCCTTCTGTTTCCCTCCATCATAAACGAGTGTGTGTCGAGCGTCATCAAAACGAGTGTGTGTCAAGCGTCAGGCAGTAACGCTGTCGTGTTCTCTGGCGTTCGGGAACACACTCGTGTGTGTGTGTGAGACACTTCTGGAGGGAGTTACACCACATCACTCTGATCACACACTCCCGACTTTCAGAAACACCAAACCAACATTAGAGACGCTGCGACGCCATTGGTCCGCTGGTTACTCCAGTTATCCAATCACAGCTGACGCTGAGGCACATCGAAGGATTCATAGTTTCCATCGTAGTTTATGTGCTTCTAATCAGATACTGAATCGTTCACCTCGATGAGTTATGATGTGCATCCAGTGTTTCTCCAGACTTCACACTTACACAAGCTCGCTCTCAAACGCCAGACATGAAAACACATCCCACAGCTTGATCCACAGATATTCAAAATGTTTGATCGCACTGAGAACTGTAGACTGTACAAATATAGACTGTAAAAGCGATCACAGGCAATGTGACATTGTTTTACTGTACAGTGTGTCTCTTTATAAAGAGTAAATGTTTAATATCCGTTCCCGTGGTCAGTTGATCAACATCACATCATCCCTCTAGTGTGAGCCATCGAAGAGAACAATATAACATCATGAACTCATCAAACACAGAACTCTACATTAGTCTGACGCTTCTGAATATAAAACAAAAAGCCATGTATTCACATCAGCACTGCACTGCATTGTGGGAGTTATTTCCATCAACATTCAGACAAACCTGAACAGAAAGTGGCAGCGAAGAGAAGAGGAGAATTCTCTTACGAGCCTCAAAAATGGAGACGTCTGTTTGCCGCAGTACAGAAATTGTTTTATTTTTTTTTCTTTTATATACGGATGGCCTTTAAAAGTTTTAGACAGAAAAGTTTTACACGAGATTAAGAGGGAAATGAATTCCTTTCTCCTTGATGTTGTTCGAGTCTCTCCTGTTTTCTGTCTATCGGGCACTTCTGAAGAATTGGCACCTCAGTCAACATGAGTCGTGTGTGTGTGTGTGTGTGTGTGTGTGTGTGTCAGATCCGTGTGAGCTGGTGCCACAGACTCGAGGGAAGAATACTCTCCACCTTCTCCATGATGAAGTTCAGCGGCGCGAACAGCGTGCTCAGAAACTGAGGAGAGACGGAGAGAAACCTGTCAAACTGCTCTCCATCACAGCGTTCAGTCACATGATCAACACAGTCACATGATCAACACAGTCACATGATCAACACATGATCAACACACAGTCACATGATGAACAGGTGATCTGACTGGAACGGGCCGATACTGATATCTGATTATTCTGCCAATAGCCGTACTATAATATTACAGGTTAAAAATAAACACAGATACCCAGACTATTATATTCAAATATTTATTTTTACATATAATAATCACACTCTAGTTGTATACAAACATTTCAACGGTGCGTACGGTAGTTCATAAACCTCTTCATGACGAGACGACGACTGGGACTCAACCGCTCGATTACTATGGATTTATTTTATGATCTCTTTATGAACGTTATGAAGCGTCAGAGTTCTTTCAGTGGAGGGACAGAAATCTCTAATATCAGTAACCCTTTACTTTAAAGCCTTTATATGTATAATCAGAGACAATTTATATAGAGACATGCCACTTCCTCAATCCTCAGTACAACTATATAGGGAAAACCCATAACGCCAAAGATGGCGGTTGTATGCACATGTCCCGCCCCTCCCGCTGGAAAGCCAATCGTCTGCTTTTAACAGTCAAGCCGGGAAGCATGTAAGCCTATCGTCTGGTTCCACTGACGCACAGTTGAGGTTTGCAACAGCGGAGACGAGAACCCTTGCGCATGCGTAGTAAACGTATAACCTGTGGGGAAAGGCCTTTTAAACCTTATTTTGGGGCAAAGTCATCAAACTTTTTCAGGGATTTTTATCATATTTTACTGCTGTTTCTATACAAGCAGTTTTTATGTCCCGGTGACAAACTGCAGTTCTGACTCTCTGCCCATTCATTTAGATAGGAGCCTGGTCTTGTTAGTCCGAAATAGCTGCCCGGAGGCGTTGCCAAGATGGCGGCCGAGTGGCATGACTTGCCTAAAAGGACTTTGGTATAATGCATAATAAAAGTATTATTAATGTATTAATTGTATGATCTAATCATGAATAATTGTAATCACAGTTATAATACATTGTAATATTTATGTTGCCCCTTCAGAAAGTCTAATGCATTAAAACACGCGACAAACAACCAAGGAATCTGCAAATATTATAATGCATTTTAACTTTGGTTACCATTATTTATGAAAAGATCTCATGCATGATAATGTGCTTTGAGAAAGCCTTTATGATGCATGAGCGAAACTCTTCTGTGTGGCTGATATGAGGGAGAGTGACTGATGACAGTGAAGGATGCTGGGTAATGTTGTGTTTGTGTGATACTCACGGCTTTAGCGAACACTCCCATGAGCTCCGGGAACTGGTGTGTGAGCAGCGCTAGCATCGCCGTGAAGGAGCAGAGACCCGCCGTGAACAGGATGAAGAACGGCAGCTCTTTCTTAGGATACACTGACACCTCGTGGAACACTGCTTACACACGCACACGCGCACACACACACACACACACACACACACACACACACACACACACACATTCAGGGTTAACTACTACTGCAACATCCGTCAATAATCACATGACTTAAGTGACACTGACGCGCGTTCATCGCTCACACATGAACACACACAGATTCAGTCGCGCAGGAGGAACACACACTGATTCAGTCTCGCAGGAGGAACACACACTGATTCAGTCTCGCAGGAGGAACACACACTGATTCAGTCTCACAGGAGGAACACACACTGATTCAGTCTCGCAGGAGGAACACACACTGATTCAGTCTCGCAGGAGGAACACACACTGATTCAGTCTCGCAGGAGGAACACACACAGATTCAGTCTCGCAGGAGGAACACACACTGATTCAGTCTCGCAGGAGGAACACACACTGATTCAGTCTCGCAGGAGGAACACACACTGATTCAGTCGCGCAGGAGGAACACACACAGATTCAGTCTCGCAGGAGGAACACACACTGATTCAGTCGCGCAGGAGGAACACACACTGATTCAGTCGCGCAGGAGGAACACACACAGATTCAGTCGCGCAGGAGGAACACACACAGATTCAGTCTCGCAGGAGGAACACACACTGATTCAGTTCCTCCTGCGAGACTGAATCATTGTGTGTTACTCCTGCGAGACTGAATCTGTGTGTGTTCCTCCTGCGAGACTGAATCTGTGTGTGTTCCTCCTGCGAGACTGAATCTGTGTGTGTTCCTCCTGCGAGACTGAATCTGTGTGTGTTCCTCCAGCGAGACTGAATCTGTGTGTGTTCCTCCTGCGAGACTGAATCAGTGTGTGTTCCTCCTGCGCGACTGAATCAGTGTGTGTTCCTCCTGCGAGACTGAATCTGTGTGTGTTCCTCCTGCGAGACTGAATCTGTGTGTGTTCCTCCTGCGAGACTGAATCAGTGTGTGTTCCTCCTGCGAGACTGAATCAGTGTGTGTTCCTCCTGCGAGACTGAATCAGTGTGTGTTCCTCCTGTGAGACTGAATCAGTGTGTGTTCCTCCTGCGAGACTGAATCAGTGTGTGTTCCTCCTGCGAGACTGAATCAGTGTGTGTTCCTCCTGCGAGACTGAATCAGTGTGTGTTCCTCCTGTGAGACTGAATCAGTGTGTGTTCCTCCTGCGCGACTGAATCAGTGTGTGTTCTTCCTGCGAGACTGAATCAGTGTGGGTTCCTCCTGCGAGACTGAATCTGTGTGTGTTCCTCCTGCGAGACTGAATCAGTGTGTGTTCCTCCTGCGAGACTGAATCAGTGTGTGTTCCTCCTGCGAGACTGAATCAGTGTGTGTTCCTCCTGCGAGACTGAATCAGTGTGTGTTCCTCCTGCGAGACTGAATCAGTGTGTGTTCCTCCTGCGAGACTGAATCTGTGTGTGTTCCTCCTGCGAGACTGAATCAGTGTGTGTTCCTCCTGCGAGACTGAATCAGTGTGTGTTCCTCCTGCGAGACTGAATCAGTGTGTGTTCCTCCTGCGCGACTGAATCAGTGTGTGTTCCTCCTGCGAGACTGAATCAGTGTGTGTTCCTCCTGCGCGACTGAATCAGTGTGTGTTCCTCCTGCGAGACTGAATCAGTGTGTGTTCCTCCTGCGAGACTGAATCAGTGTGTGTTCCTCCTGCGAGACTGAATCAGTGTGTGTTCCTCCTGCGAGACTGAATCAGTGTGTGTTCCTCCTGCGAGACTGAATCAGTGTGTGTTCCTCCTGCGAGACTGAATCAGTGTGTGTTCCTCCTGCGCGACTGAATCAGTGTGTGTTCCTCCTGCGAGACTGAATCAGTGTGTGTTCCTCCTGCGAGACTGAATCTGTGTGTGTTCCTCCAGCGAGACTGAATCAGTGTGTGTTCCTCCTGCGAGACTGAATCTGTGTGTGTTCCTCCTGCGAGACTGAATCTGTGTGTGTTCCTCCAGCGAGACTGAATCAGTGTGTGTTCCTCCTGCGAGACTGAATCTGTGTGTGTTTCTCCTGCGAGACTGAATCTGTGTGTGTTCCTCCTGCGAGACTGAATCAGTGTGTGTTCCTCCTGCGAGACTGAATCTGTGTGTGTTCCTCCTGCGAGACTGAATCTGTGTGTGTTCCTCCTGCGCGACTGAATCAGTGTGTGTTCCTCCTGCGAGACTGAATCAGTGTGCGTTCCTCCTGCGAGACTGAATCTGTGTGCGTTCCTCCTGCGAGACTGAATCAGTGTGCGTTCCTCCTGCGAGACTGAATCAGTGTGCGTTCCTCCTGCGAGACTGAATCAGTGTGCGTTCCTCCTGCGCGACTGAATCAGTGTGTGTTCCTCCTGCGAGACTGAATCAGTGTGTGTTCCTCCTGCGAGACTGAATCAGTGTGTGTTCCTCCTGCGAGACTGAATCAGTGTGTGTTCCTCCTGCGCGACTGAATCAGTGTGTGTTCCTCCTGCGAGACTGAATCTGTGTGTGTTCCTCCTGCGAGACTGAATCTGTGTGTGTTCCTCCAGCGAGACTGAATCTGTGTGTGTTCCTCCTGCGAGACTGAATCAGTGTGTGTTCCTCCTGCGCGACTGAATCAGTGTGTGTTCCTCCTGCGAGACTGAATCTGTGTGTGTTCCTCCTGCGAGACTGAATCTGTGTGTGTTCCTCCTGCGAGACTGAATCAGTGTGTGTTCCTCCTGCGAGACTGAATCAGTGTGTGTTCCTCCTGCGAGACTGAATCAGTGTGTGTTCCTCCTGTGAGACTGAATCAGTGTGTGTTCCTCCTGCGAGACTGAATCAGTGTGTGTTCCTCCTGCGAGACTGAATCAGTGTGTGTTCCTCCTGCGAGACTGAATCAGTGTGTGTTCCTCCTGTGAGACTGAATCAGTGTGTGTTCCTCCTGCGCGACTGAATCAGTGTGTGTTCTTCCTGCGAGACTGAATCAGTGTGGGTTCCTCCTGCGAGACTGAATCTGTGTGTGTTCCTCCTGCGAGACTGAATCAGTGTGTGTTCCTCCTGCGAGACTGAATCAGTGTGTGTTCCTCCTGCGAGACTGAATCAGTGTGTGTTCCTCCTGCGAGACTGAATCAGTGTGTGTTCCTCCTGCGAGACTGAATCAGTGTGTGTTCCTCCTGTGAGACTGAATCAGTGTGTGTTCCTCCTGCGAGACTGAATCAGTGTGTGTTCCTCCTGCGAGACTGAATCAGTGTGTGTTCCTCCTGCGAGACTGAATCAGTGTGTGTTCCTCCTGCGCGACTGAATCAGTGTGTGTTCCTCCTGCGAGACTGAATCAGTGTGTGTTCCTCCTGCGAGACTGAATCAGTGTGTGTTCCTCCTGCGAGACTGAATCTGTGTGTGTTCCTCCTGCGAGACTGAATCTGTGTGTGTTCCTCCAGCGAGACTGAATCTGTGTGTGTTCCTCCTGCGAGACTGAATCAGTGTGTGTTCCTCCTGCGCGACTGAATCAGTGTGTGTTCCTCCTGCGAGACTGAATCTGTGTGTGTTCCTCCTGCGAGACTGAATCTGTGTGTGTTCCTCCTGCGAGACTGAATCAGTGTGTGTTCCTCCTGCGAGACTGAATCAGTGTGTGTTCCTCCTGCGAGACTGAATCAGTGTGTGTTCCTCCTGCGAGACTGAATCAGTGTGTGTTCCTCCTGCGAGACTGAATCAGTGTGTGTTCCTCCTGCGAGACTGAATCAGTGTGTGTTCCTCCTGCGAGACTGAATCAGTGTGTGTTCCTCCTGCGAGACTGAATCAGTGTGTGTTCCTCCTGCGCGACTGAATCAGTGTGTGTTCTTCCTGCGAGACTGAATCAGTGTGGGTTCCTCCTGCGAGACTGAATCTGTGTGTGTTCCTCCTGCGAGACTGAATCAGTGTGTGTTCCTCCTGCGAGACTGAATCAGTGTGTGTTCCTCCTGCGAG
Source organism: Rhinichthys klamathensis goyatoka (assembly GCF_029890125.1). Taxonomy (NCBI): domain Eukaryota; kingdom Metazoa; phylum Chordata; class Actinopteri; order Cypriniformes; family Leuciscidae; genus Rhinichthys; species Rhinichthys klamathensis. Next base: position 11,539 of record NW_026606847.1, on the reverse strand, counting down.
ACTGAATCAGTGTGTGTTCCTCCTGCGAGACTGAATCAGTGTGTGTTCCTCCTGCGAGACTGAATCAGTGTGTGTTCCTCCTGCGAGACTGAATCTGTGTGTGTTCCTCCTGCGAGACTGAATCAGTGTGTGTTCCTCCTGCGAGACTGAATCAGTGTGTGTTCCTCCTGCGAGACTGAATCAGTGTGTGTTCCTCCTGCGAGACTGAATCAGTGTGTGTTCCTCCTGCGAGACTGAATCAGTGTGTGTTCCTCCTGCGAGACTGAATCAGTGTGTGTTCCTCCTGCGAGACTGAATCAGTGTGTGTTCCTCCTGCGCGACTGAATCAGTGTGTGTTCCTCCTGCGAGACTGAATCAGTGTGTGTTCCTCCTGCGAGACTGAATCAGTGTGTGTTCCTCCTGCGAGACTGAATCAGTGTGTGTTCCTCCTGCGCGACTGAATCAGTGTGTGTTCCTCCTGCGAGACTGAATCAGTGTGTGTTCCTCCTGCGAGACTGAATCAGTGTGTGTTCCTCCTGCGAGACTGAATCTGTGTGTGTTCCTCCTGCGAGACTGAATCTGTGTGTGTTCCTCCAGCGAGACTGAATCTGTGTGTGTTCCTCCTGCGAGACTGAATCAGTGTGTGTTCCTCCTGCGCGACTGAATCAGTGTGTGTTCCTCCTGCGAGACTGAATCTGTGTGTGTTCCTCCTGCGAGACTGAATCTGTGTGTGTTCCTCCTGCGAGACTGAATCAGTGTGTGTTCCTCCTGCGAGACTGAATCAGTGTGTGTTCCTCCTGCGAGACTGAATCAGTGTGTGTTCCTCCTGTGAGACTGAATCAGTGTGTGTTCCTCCTGCGAGACTGAATCAGTGTGTGTTCCTCCTGCGAGACTGAATCAGTGTGTGTTCCTCCTGCGAGACTGAATCAGTGTGTGTTCCTCCTGCGAGACTGAATCAGTGTGTGTTCCTCCTGCGCGACTGAATCAGTGTGTGTTCTTCCTGCGAGACTGAATCAGTGTGGGTTCCTCCTGCGAGACTGAATCTGTGTGTGTTCCTCCTGCGAGACTGAATCAGTGTGTGTTCCTCCTGCGAGACTGAATCAGTGTGTGTTCCTCCTGCGAGACTGAATCAGTGTGTGTTCCTCCTGCGAGACTGAATCAGTGTGTGTTCCTCCTGCGAGACTGAATCTGTGTGTGTTCCTCCTGCGAGACTGAATCAGTGTGTGTTCCTCCTGCGAGACTGAATCAGTGTGTGTTCCTCCTGCGAGACTGAATCAGTGTGTGTTCCTCCTGCGAGACTGAATCAGTGTGTGTTCCTCCTGCGAGACTGAATCAGTGTGTGTTCCTCCTGCGAGACTGAATCTGCGAACGCTTCCGGAATAAACCCAAACATGACGCTTCCCTGTTTCTGACATTAACATCCTTTAGAATTACTGGAATTTCACCATTTATTTTTTGAGAGAAACTTGACTTTTACCAGTTTTCATAATGTAGTGTGTGTTCATTTACATGATAATATTATGAGGAAACTAGATAAGTAAAATAAAGTGTTTGTGTTTGTGTGCACACACAGGAGAAGCTCTTACTGGGCAGCAGTTCCCGGTCCGCGGTCTCGGTGCACACCGGATACGGGTAAAACAAGTGTCCTTTCTCCAGAGGATACGGGATCATCCTGAAAGCTGAAGCATCAGTCCATCAACAGCAGCAAACACACATCTAATGCCTCTCCAACACAACCACAATCTGCACTCTCATCCCAACCCTTCAATACCAGTTCTTCCGTCTCTGCCACTGGTGGAGTTCGTGTTCCTCGCCGCTGTTTAAAGTCCCCCTGTGTCGATCACTCTATCCCTTCAAACTCAGCTTTCATCACCATAATGTCATATTTACATGTTTTTTCGTAAAAAGAAAATGTCTTCATGCCTTATCTTGAATGTAACTCGACACCCTTGCCTCATTTAATATGCGCGGTTCTATGAATATGCAGATGAGCCCCGCCTCCACTCACTCCCTCAGCTCAGAGATCCACTGGTTGACGATCACACGTTGATCTGATTGGTTACAAGGTCGTTTGTGACGTCAGAAACACCAGCGATTTCAAACCGTGTGTTTGAGACTGTCTTTGGTTCACTGCAGTTTTAAGGAGGCAATTCTAGGGGTGCGAATCTTTGGTCACCTCACGATCCGATTCCAGAACGATTCTTTATCTACCTTCCCCCCCTTATTAATTCATTAGTTTACATAAGTAATTAAGTACTTTTTAAAAAATAATTACAAATTAATTTGTTTTTATTAAAACAGTTGTAGCCTATGTTAAGAATTTTAAACTAATAGAACTAATATAACAAATAATAAAGAGCATAGAAAAATATAACAAACAACAAACAAAAAGTGCTTTCAGTAGCCTATAGATTATCTGAACGTTTTCCATTCAAGAACTGTGAGTGATTTTTCTTCATCTTTACTGTTGTTTTTTACTATGACATCATAGACTGCGGGAGATCTATTAAGCTGCATTCACGCACGCATCTCTTTTGAAATAAAAGAAGTAATGCGGTGTGTCCTGTCCGTTTAATCCCTTAAGACATAACTGGCTGTGTTTACGTTAATTTTGCCCAAGTACATTAAACCACTACACGGAGTCGCGGCAGCGCGAGCAGTCTCACAAACAAAGCGCGCGTCAGCATTCGAAATTGAAAGCAGCCTTCTGTTAGTGAGGTTCATATTTTAAATAAATAAGTCCACTGCATTCCAAACCACATAAATGATGACTTCGTAGAGCATTTGTAAGGAAAATACCGACGGGCGAGACAGCACACTTCAAGTGTAACATCACAGAAAGCGCGCGTCTCTCACAGCGTATCCTGTGCAATGAAGCCTGTGAATGTGCTTGTAATTCGCTTCAACCTTTCCGAACTTTATGAAAGATTATTTTACGGAAGGTTTGAGTGGTGTATGTGTGTGAGGAATTGGAAGCAAGCAGAATACGGGTGTTTCTAAAGGAAACTCAACGTCATCGCACATCTGGTTAAAAACTAAGCTCAGAATCGATTCTGGAATTCTCAATTCTCTTTTTTCCTCCCACCGCTATACTCAGCAATGCTGTCGACTTATGAACTTACACATGGTGTGTCTTATAGCGTATTAAACACCACATAGACACATAAACAACATTAAACGCTTCATTTTCAACACAGGGGGACTTTAATATTCAGTAATATTGTTGGTCAGACTGCACCGACTGCTATTGGATGAGAATGAAGCTCGATCATCTTCTGTAGAGCTGAATCTGAATGTGATCTCATATTTAATGAAGTGTGCATCACTGACTCTGTTATTCTGCTGTTAGTTACAGTGAAGCTGCTTTGAGGCGCTCTGGACTGTATGAAGCTGTAGAAATAGAGCTGACGCGCAGCAGTTTTCTCTGAATCTGACATGATATCAGATGTTGAGTCATGATGTTGAGTAAAGTTACTGTGATGGAGTCGTCCGTCTCTGATATGGTTCATGGTTCTAGACTGTGACTACTTAAAAAAACAAGAAGTGTCAATTTAGATTTCATGGAGACTTTATGGAATATTGCAGTGTTTATTGTAAATGATTTATCGGTTCACATCATTATTGTGTTGATAATCTTGAATCAGAATAACAGCAGCATCTCTTCTCTTCTCTGATGACGAGGGCGGGGCTTTAACCTGTCACTCACATGAGATCAGCCAATAGCAAACCACAACCATCCAATCAGTTCCCCACAGACACAATCAAGCCCCGCCCACATGTGTTCTTGTTCCAGAAGCGCTTCTCATTAGAGCAGAGTGTGTGTGTCACTCGTCTTCAGTGTGTGTGTGTGTGTGTGTGTTGTGTGTGGGTCCCTCATCTTCAGTGTGTGTGTGTGTGTGTGTGTTGTGTGTGGGTCCCTCATCTTCAGTGTGTGTTGTGTGTGGGTCCCTCATTTTCAGTGTGTGTGTGTGTGTGTTGTGTGTGTGTGTGTGTGTGTGTGTTGTGTGTGGGTCCCTCATCTTCAGTGTGTGTGTGTGTGTGTGTTGTGTTGTGTGTGTGT
>NW_026606847.1:0-2500 GCF_029890125.1 Rhinichthys klamathensis goyatoka | reverse complement strand
ACTCTCTACCTCACTCTCCCACACACTCACTCAACTACATTCCCCCCACAAGTGGCTAGGCTTGCCCGATGCTTTTCAGACGCAGGTCTCTTCGTCGGAAGCGTGCTCGAGCTCCCCTTCAAATCCATCAGCCTAGGATATAAGCAGGAAAAGGCTCGCCTTGTGCTGGATCTAAAGAACTCAGCAGACCCGCTCATAAGGAGTGCGATGTCCCATCCGACAGGCCACAAATGGAAGGCGCAAGCAGAATGGAGCGTGCCATCTCCAGTCTGCAACACCGAGAAGTGATGGGGGCGTCCAGACCAGTCGTTGCTGGCTGGGCTGGGGAGCAGCGCCAGCAATTCTGGTCCAAAGCCACCAAGAGACAGCAGAAGACAATGGTGGTGGACGAAAATCTGCCAGACTGGAGAAGGAGCGCTTACATCTGAAGGCAATATCCCAGGGGCACACAAGGAGCCTGGACGAGATGGGATGCTACCATCAACAGGCGTATTACCTGGGCGGATATCTGGAGGACCCTCAATCCAGGCTCAGTTTCCTGTTGAGGGCGACCTACGACACCCTTCCATGCCCCAGGAACCTCAACACTGTGGTAATGGTGATGAAGTGGGCTGTCATCTGTGTGGGGAGCGCCAAGGCAAGTCTCCGACACACTTTCAGGGACGCTTCAGGTGGCGCCATGATGCAATCCTGACGAAACTGGCCGAGATTCTGGAGGGCGGTAGGGTTGCAGCAAACCAGTCACCGGCAACAGAAGAGCATGCCCTGACAGTATTTGTAAAGCCTGGCGGTATACACAATTGCCTGCCCAAGGGAGAAGATCAGCATGCTCGCACCTGGTAAAGAGTGGCAGATGCTGCCAGACCTTAGGAAACAGCTGGTCTTTCCAAGAGAGATCATGACTACACTCTCCGACCAGACATAGTCGGCGATCGAGCTAACCATCCCCTGGGAGGAGAATATGGCAGCAGCCCACGAAAGGAAGCATCAGAAGTACGCCGAGTTAGCAGCGGAGTGCAAAGACGCTGGCTGGAAAGACAACGGTTCACCCGGTGGAGATCGGCTGTCGAGGGGCTTTGTGGGCAAAGCAGCAGTCCAGCTGCCACGTGGAGTGGGCGTAACAGGCTCAAGGCTGAGGAAAGCCCCGGGGTGCTGGGAGAGGAAGCGGAGAAAGGGAGCTACTGGCTTTGGTTGAGGAGGAAAGAGATGCGGGTTGTGGGATCATCACCCCAGTAATGGCAGCTGCAGGGGGTGGCGGGGAGACGTCCCCAGCATGCCACCGGCCCCCCCGCCTGGAGATGTACTGGTCGTGGGGGCGAAACATCTATGGACGGCGGTGTCCAGCTGATGACCCTGCAGCTGTCCAATTGGCACCGGAGGAGGTGCGTCAGGCTTGAAAAGCCAGAGCAGGTAATGCCACCTCACCTGTACAACAAACTCACCTCACTCTCCCACACACACACTCTCACCTCACTCTCCCACACACACACTCACCTCACTCTCCCACACACACACTCTCTCACCTGACTCTCCCACACAACACACCACCTCACTCTCCCCACACACACACTCACCTCACACTCCCACACACCTCACCTCACCTCCTCTCCCACACACACACTCCTCACTCACCCACACACACTCACCTCACCTCACTCCCACACCACTGACTCACCTCACTCTCCCACACACACACTCCTCACTCACCCACACACACACTCACCTCCACTCTCACCCACACACACACTCACCTCACTCTCCCACACACACACTCACCTCACTCTCCCACACAAACACTCCCCACACACACACTCACCTCACTCACCCACACACACACTCACCTCACACTCCCTCCACACACACACTCACCTCCACTCCTCCCACACACACACACTCCTCATCTCCCACCACACACACTCACCTCACTCTCCCCACACACCACACACTCTCCCTCACTCTCCACACACCACACTCACACCTCACTCTCCCACACACACACTACTCTCTCCTCACTCTCCCACACACACACTCTCCACTCACTCTCCACACACACACACTCTCACCTCACTCTCCACACACACTCTCACCTCACTCTCCCACACACTCTCACCTCACTCTCCCACACACACACTCTCACCTCACTCTCCCACACACACTCTCTCTCTCTCACTCTCCCACACACACACTCTCCACTCTCACTCCTCCCACACACACACTCTCACCTCAACTCTCCCTCACACACACACTCTCTCTCACACTCACCACACACACACTCTCTCCTCACTCTCCACACACACACTCTCACCTCACTCTCCCACACACACACTCTCACCTCCACTCTCCCACACACACACTCTCACCTCACTCTCCCACACACTCACTCTCACACACTCACCTCACTCTCCCACACACAAAACACTCTCAACCTCACTCTCCCACACACACACTCTCCAACTAACTCTCCACCACACACACACTCTCACCGTCACTCTCCCACACA
>NW_026606846.1:2022500-2115640 GCF_029890125.1 Rhinichthys klamathensis goyatoka | reverse complement strand
ATGTTTTGAGCTCATGGAATGCCCTTTCCATCTCTTTTCTAACACCTACCCTTCGTGTTTTCTGTGATTCAGCCCTTATTGGAGTACCCCGTGGCAATTTAGCCCTTTATAATTTTATACATCTCTCTAGACAATATTTGGGTTCATTTTGGTGTCTGTATTTGAAGCGGCCAGAAGCACGATGGACAGTGCACAGCCAGATTCAGACCTCAGGTTTGGATCTTGGATCGATTTCCCCTAATCCAGCCGTGCCTCGGACTCTGGACTTCATTTTGGGCATTGGGATGTTCCTGGACTGTTTGTGGGTGTATGTATAGAGTTATAAAATTAGAGATGAATTTTAAAATTAAAAACAACAAAGTTGATAGCAGAAAAACGATTTATGAAGCATATACATGCTGATGGTGTTTAGAGAAAGTGGGAGGGGCCCCGCCCTCGGTATTACTATAAAGTACAGAGGGAATGAGACACCCTAGTCATTCGAACTCGCCTGATGAGAGCCGTAGGATGGCCGAAACGCGTCGCGAGACAGTTCCTGAATGACACAGACCGTAAAATCTGTAATGGTCACCATCATATGTGTGTGATGATGTTGCTGAACCAAAAAATAATTTTTCTCGCAGCCCAAACAGGCTAAGAGTTGGTCTTGTTAATGTTTCTGAATGATGCAGACTTTAGAAAAATAGAATGGCCACCATCACTTGTGGTGTGGTGATGTTGTTGAGCCACAGATATTTTTATCATCGCCCAAACAGGCGTTGAGTTAGTCTGTTTAATGTTTTGAGCTCATGGAATGCCCCTTTCCATCTCTTTTCTAACACCTACCCTTCGTGTTTTCTGTGATTCAGCCCTTATTGGAGTACCCCGTGGCAATTTAGCCCTTTTATAATTTTATACATCTCTCTAGACAATATTTGGGTTCATTTTGGTGTCTGTATTTGAAGCGGCCAGAAGCACGATGGACAGTGCACAGCCAGATTCAGACCTCAGGTTTGGATCTTGGATCGATTTCCCCTAATCCAGCCCGTGCTCGGACTCTGGACTTCATTTTGGGCATTGGGATGTTCCTGGACTGTTTGTGGGTGTATGTATAGAGTTATAAAAATTAGAGATGAATTTTAAAATTAAAAACAACAAAGTTGATAGCAGAAAAACGATTTATGAAGCATATACATGCTGATGGTGTTTAGAGAAAGTGGGAGGGGCCCCGCCCTCGGTATTACTATAAAGTACAGAGGGAATGAGACACCTAGTCATTCGAACTCGCCTGATGAGAGCCGTAGGATGGCCGAAACGCGTCGCGAGACAGTTCCTGAATGACACAGACCGTAAAATCTGTAATGGTCACCATCATATGTGTGTGATGATGTTGCTGAACCAAAAAAATAATTTTTCTCGCAGCCCAAACAGGCTAAGAGTTGGTCTTGTTAATGTTTCTGAATGATGCAGACTTTAGAAAAATAGAATGGCCACCAATCACTTGTGGTGTGGTGATGTTGTTGAGCCACAGATATTTTTATCATCGCCCAAACAGGCGTTGAGTTAGTCTGTTTAATGTTTTGAGCTCATGGAATGCCCTTTCCATCTCTTTTCTAACACCTACCCTTCGTGTTTTCTGTGATTCAGCCCTTATTGGAGTACCCCGTGGCAATTTAGCCCTTTTATAATTTTATACATCTCTCTAGACAATATTTGGGTTCATTTTGGTGTCTGTATTTGAAGCGGCCAGAAGCACGATGGACAGTGCACAGACAGATTCAGACCTCAGGTTTGGATCTTGGATCGATTTCCCCTAATCCAGCCCGTGCCTCGGACTCTGGACTTCATTTTGGGCATTGGGATGTTCCTGGACTGTTTGTGGGTGTATGTATAGAGTTATAAAAATTAGAGATGAATTTTAAAATTAAAAACAACAAAGTTGATAGCAGAAAAACGATTTATGAAGCATATACATGCTGATGGTGTTTAGAGAAAGTGGGAGGGGCCCCGCCCTCGGTATTACTATAAAGTACAGAGGGAATGAGACACCCTAGTCATTCGAACTCGCCTGATGAGAGCCGTAGGATGGCCGAAACGCGTCGCGAGACAGTTCCTGAATGACACAGACCGTAAAATCTGTAATGGTCACCATCATATGTGTGTGATGATGTTGCTGAACCAAAAAATAATTTTTCTCGCAGCCCAAACAGGCTAAGAGTTGGTCTTGTTAATGTTTCTGAATGATGCAGACTTTAGAAAAATAGAATGGCCACCATCACTTGTGGTGTGGTGATGTTGTTGAGCCACAGATATTTTTATCATCGCCCAAACAGGCGTTGAGTTAGTCTGTTTAATGTTTGAGCTCATGGAATGCCCTTTTCCATCTCTTTTCTAACACCTACCCTTCGTGGTTTTCTGTGATTCAGCCCTTATTGGAGTACCCCGTGGCAATTTAGCCCTTTTATAATTTTATACATCTCTCTAGACAATATTTGGGTTCATTTTGGTGTCTGTATTTGAAGCGGCCAGAAGCACGATGGACAGTGCACAGCCAGATTCAGACCTCAGGTTTGGATCTTGGATCGATTTCCCCTAATCCAGCCCGTGCCTCGGACTCTGGACTTCATTTTGGGCATTGGGATGTTCCTGGACTGTTTGTGGGTGTATGTATAGAGTTATAAAAATTAGAGATGAATTTAAAATTAAAAACAACAAAGTTGATAGCAGAAAAACGATTTATGAAGCATATACATGCTGATGGTGTTTAGAGAAAGTGGGAGGGGGCCCGGCCCTCGGTATTACTATAAAGTACAGAGGGAATGAGACACCCTAGTCATTCGAACTCGCCTGATGAGAGCCGTAGGATGGCCGAAACGCGTCGCGAGACAGTTCCTGGAATGACACAGACCGTAAAATCTGTAATGGTCACCATCATATGTGTGTGATGATGTTGCTGAACCAAAAAATAATTTTTCTCGCAGCCCAAACAGGCTAAGAGTTGGTCTTGTTAATGTTTCTGAATGATGCAGACTTTAGAAAAATAGAATGGCCACCATCACTTGTGGTGTGGTGATGTTGTTGAGCCACAGATATTTTTATCATCGCCCAAACAGGCGTGAGTTAGTCTGTTTAATGTTTTGAGCTCATGGAATGCCCTTTCCATCTCTTTTCTAACACCTACCCTTCGTGTTTTCTGTGATTCAGCCCTTATTGGAGTACCCCGTGGCAATTTAGCCCTTTTATAATTTTATACATCTCTCTAGACAATATTTGGGTTCATTTTGGTGTCTGTATTTGAAGCGGCCAGAAGCACGATGGACAGTGCACAGCCAGATTCAGACCTCAGGTTTGGATCTTGGATCGATTTCCCCTAATCCAGCCCGTGCCTCGGACTCTGGACTTCATTTTGGGCATTGGGATGTTCCTGGACTGTTTGTGGGTGTATGTATAGAGTTATAAAATTTAGAGATGAATTTTAAAATTAAAAACAACAAAGTTGATAGCAGAAAAACGATTTATGAAGCATATACATGCTGATGGTGTTTAGAGAAAGTGGGAGGGGCCCCGCCCTCGGTATTACTATAAAGTACAGAGGGAATGAGACACCCTAGTCATTCGAACTCGCCTGATGAGAGCCGTAGGATGGCCGAAACGCGTCGCGAGACAGTTCCTGAATGACACAGACCGTAAAATCTGTAATGGTCACCATCATATGTGTGTGATGATGTTGCTGAACCAAAAAATAATTTTTCTCGCAGCCCAAACAGGCTAAGAGTTGGTCTTGTTAATGTTTCTGAATGATGCAGAACTTTAGAAAAATAGAATGGCCACCCATCACTTGTGGTGTGGTGATGTTGTTGAGCCACAGATATTTTTATCATCGCCCAAACAGGCCGTTGAGTTAGTCTGTTTAATGTTTTGAGCTCATGGAATGCCCTTTCCATCTCTTTTCTAACACCTACCCTTCGTGTTTTCTGTGATTCAGCCCTTATTGGAGTACCCCGTGGCAATTAGCCCTTTTATAATTTTATACATCTCTCTAGACAATATTTGGGTTCATTTTGGTGTCTGTATTTGAAGCGGCCAGAAGCACGATGGACAGTGCACAGCCAGATTCAGACCTCAGGTTTGGATCTTGGATCGATTTCCCCTAATCCAGCCGTGCCTCGGACTCTGGACTTCATTTTGGGCATTGGGATGTTCCTGGACTGTTTGTGGGTGTATGTATAGAGTTATAAAAATTAGAGATGAATTTTAAAATTAAAACAACAAAGTTGATAGCAGAAAAACGATTTATGAAGCATATACATGCTGATGGTGTTTAGAGAAAGTGGGAGGGCCCCGCCCTCGGTATTACTATAAAGTACAGAGGGAATGAGACACCCTAGTCATTCGAACTCGCCTGATGAGAGCCGTAGGATGGCCGAAACGCGTCGCGAGACAGTTCCTGAATGACACAGACCGTAAAATCTGGTAATGGTCACCATCATATGTGTGTGATGATGTTGCTGAACCAAAAAATAATTTTTCTCGCAGCCCAAACAGGCTAAGAGTTGGTCTTGTTAATGTTTCTGAATGATGCAGACTTTAGAAAAATAGAATGGCCACCATCACTTGTGGTGTGTGATGTTGTTGAGCCACAGATATTTTTATCATCGCCCAAACAGGCGTTGAGTTAGTCTGTTTAATGTTTTGAGCTCATGGAATGCCCTTTCCATCTCTTTTCTAACACCTACCCTTCGTGTTTTCTGTGATTCAGCCCTTATTGGAGTACCCCGTGGCAATTTAGCCCTTTTATAATTTTATACATCTCTCTAGACAATATTTGGGTTCATTTTGGTGTCTGTATTTGAAGCGGCCAGAAGCACGATGGACAGTGCACAGCCAGATTCAGACCTCAGGTTTGGATCTTGATCGATTTCCCCTAATCCAGCCCGTGCCTCGGACTCTGGACTTCATTTTGGGCATTGGGATGTTCCTGGACTGTTTGTGGGTGTATGTATAGAGTTATAAAAATTAGAGATGAATTTTAAAATTAAAAACAACAAAGTTGATAGCAGAAAAACGATTTATGAAGCATATACATGCTGATGGTGTTTAGAGAAAGTGGGAGGGGCCCCGCCCTCGGTATTACTATAAAGTACAGAGGGAATGAGACACCCTAGTCATTCGAACTCGCCTGATGAGAGCCGTAGGATGGCCGAAACGCGTCGCGAGACAGTTCCTGAATGACACAGACCGTAAAATCTGTAATGGTCACCATCATATGTGTGTGATGATGTTGCTGAACCAAAAAATAATTTTTCTCGCAGCCCAAACAGGCTAAGAGTTGGTCTTGTTAATGTTTCTGAATGATGCAGACTTTAGAAAAATAGAATGGCCACCATCACTTGTGGTGTGGTGATGTTGTTGAGCCACAGATATTTTTATCATCGCCCAAACAGGCGTTGAGTTAGTCTGTTTAATGTTTTGAGCTCATGGAATGCCCTTTCCATCTCTTTTCTAACACCTACCCTTCGTGTTTTCTGTGATTCAGCCCTTATTGGAGTACCCCGTGGCAATTTAGCCCTTTTATAATTTTATACATCTCTCTAGACAATATTTGGGTTCATTTTGGTGTCTGTATTTGAAGCGGCCAGAAGCACGATGGACAGTGCACAGCCAGATTCAGACCTCAGGTTTGGATCTTGGATCGATTTCCCCTAATCCAGCCCGTGCCTCGGACTCTGGACTTCATTTTGGGCATTGGGATGTTCCTGGACTGTTTGTGGGTGTATGTATAGAGTTATAAAAATTAGAGATGAATTTTAAAATTAAAAACAACAAAGTTGATAGCAGAAAAACGATTTATGAAGCATATACATGCTGATGGTGTTTAGAGAAAGTGGGAGGGGCCCCGCCCTCGGTATTACTATAAAGTACAGAGGGAATGAGACACCCTAGTCATTCGAACTCGCCTGATGAGAGCCGTAGGATGGCCGAAACGCGTCGCGAGACAGTTCCTGAATGACACAGACCGTAAAATCTGTAATGGTCACCATCATATGTGTGTGATGATGTTGCTGAACCAAAAAATAATTTTTCTCGCAGCCCAAACAGGCTAAGAGTTGGTCTTGTTAATGTTTCTGAATGATGCAGACTTTAGAAAAATAGAATGGCCACCATCACTTGTGGTGTGGTGATGTTGTTGAGCCACAGATATTTTTATCATCGCCCAAACAGGCGTTGAGTTAGTCTGTTTAATGTTTTGAGCTCATGGAATGCCCTTTCCATCTCTTTTCTAACACCTACCCTTCGTGTTTTCTGTGATTCAGCCCTTATTGGAGTACCCCGTGGCAATTTAGCCCTTTTATAATTTTATACATCTCTCTAGACAATATTTGGGTTCATTTTGGTGTCTGTATTTGAAGCGGCCAGAAGCACGATGGACAGTGCACAGCCAGATTCAGACCTCAGGTTTGGATCTTGGATCGATTTCCCCTAATCCAGCCCGTGCCTCGGACTCTGGACTTCATTTTGGGCATTGGGATGTTCCTGGACTGTTTGTGGGTGTATGTATAGAGTTATAAAAATTAGAGATGAATTTTAAAATTAAAAACAACAAAGTTGATAGCAGAAAAACGATTTATGAAGCATATACATGCTGATGGTGTTTAGAGAAAGTGGGAGGGGCCCCGCCCTCGGTATTACTATAAAGTACAGAGGGAATGAGACACCCTAGTCATTCGAACTCGCCTGATGAGAGCCGTAGGATGGCCGAAACGCGTCGCGAGACAGTTCCTGAATGACACAGACCGTAAAATCTGTAATGGTCACCATCATATGTGTGTGATGATGTTGCTGAACCAAAAAATAATTTTTTCTCGCAGCCCAAACAGGCTAAGAGTTGGTCTTGTTAATGTTTCTGAATGATGCAGACTTTAGAAAAATAGAATGGCCACCATCACTTGTGGTGTGGTGATGTTGTTGAGCCACAGATATTTTTATCATCGCCCAAACAGGCGTTGAGTTAGTCTGTTTAATGTTTTGAGCTCATGGAATGCCCTTTCCATCTCTTTTCTAACACCTACCCTTCGTGTTTTCTGTGATTCAGCCCTTATTGGAGTACCCCGTGGCAATTTAGCCCTTTTATAATTTTATACATCTCTCTAGACAATATTTGGGTTCATTTTGGTGTCTGTATTTGAAGCGGCCAGAAGCACGATGGACAGTGCACAGCCAGATTCAGACCTCAGGTTTGGATCTTGGATCGATTTCCCCTAATCCAGCCCGTGCCTCGGACTCTGGACTTCATTTTGGGCATTGGGATGTTCCTGGACTGTTTGTGGGTGTATGTATAGAGTTATAAAAATTAGAGATGAATTTTAAAATTAAAAACAACAAAGTTGATAGCAGAAAAACGATTTATGAAGCATATACATGCTGATGGTGTTTAGAGAAAGTGGGAGGGGCCCCGCCCTCGGTATTACTATAAAGTACAGAGGGAATGAGACACCCTAGTCATTCGAACTCGCCTGATGAGAGCCGTAGGATGGCCGAAACGCGTCGCGAGACAGTTCCTGAATGACACAGACCGTAAAATCTGTAATGGTCACCATCATATGTGTGTGATGATGTTGCTGAACCAAAAAATAATTTTTCTCGCAGCCCAAACAGGCTAAGAGTTGGTCTTGTTAATGTTTCTGAATGATGCAGACTTTAGAAAAATAGAATGGCCACCATCACTTGTGGTGTGGTGATGTTGTTGAGCCACAGATATTTTTATCATCGCCCAAACAGGCGTTGAGTTAGTCTGTTTAATGTTTTGAGCTCATGGAATGCCCTTTCCATCTCTTTTCTAACACCTACCCTTCGTGTTTTCTGTGATTCAGCCCTTATTGGAGTACCCCGTGGCAATTTAGCCCTTTTATAATTTTATACATCTCTCTAGACAATATTTGGGTTCATTTTGGTGTCTGTATTTGAAGCGGCCAGAAGCACGATGGACAGTGCACAGCCAGATTCAGACCTCAGGTTTGGATCTTGGATCGATTTCCCCTAATCCAGCCCGTGCCTCGGACTCTGGACTTCATTTTGGGCATTGGGATGTTCCTGGACTGTTTGTGGGTGTATGTATAGAGTTATAAAAATTAGAGATGAATTTTAAAATTAAAAACAACAAAGTTGATAGCAGAAAAACGATTTATGAAGCATATACATGCTGATGGTGTTTAGAGAAAGTGGGAGGGGCCCCGCCCTCGGTATTACTATAAAGTACAGAGGGAATGAGACACCCTAGTCATTCGAACTCGCCTGATGAGAGCCGTAGGATGGCCGAAACGCGTCGCGAGACAGTTCCTGAATGACACAGACCGTAAAATCTGTAATGGTCACCATCATATGTGTGTGATGATGTTGCTGAACCAAAAAATAATTTTTCTCGCAGCCCAAACAGGCTAAGAGTTGGTCTTGTTAATGTTTCTGAATGATGCAGACTTTAGAAAAATAGAATGGCCACCATCACTTGTGGTGTGGTGATGTTGTTGAGCCACAGATATTTTTATCATCGCCCAAACAGGCGTTGAGTTAGTCTGTTTAATGTTTTGAGCTCATGGAATGCCCTTTCCATCTCTTTTCTAACACCTACCCTTCGTGTTTTCTGTGATTCAGCCCTTATTGGAGTACCCCGTGGCAATTTAGCCCTTTTATAATTTTATACATCTCTCTAGACAATATTTGGGTTCATTTTGGTGTCTGTATTTGAAGCGGCCAGAAGCACGATGGACAGTGCACAGCCAGATTCAGACCTCAGGTTTGGATCTTGGATCGATTTCCCCTAATCCAGCCCGTGCCTCGGACTCTGGACTTCATTTTGGGCATTGGGATGTTCCTGGACTGTTTGTGGGTGTATGTATAGAGTTATAAAAATTAGAGATGAATTTTAAAATTAAAAACAACAAAGTTGATAGCAGAAAAACGATTTATGAAGCATATACATGCTGATGGTGTTTAGAGAAAGTGGGAGGGGCCCCGCCCTCGGTATTACTATAAAGTACAGAGGGAATGAGACACCCTAGTCATTCGAACTCGCCTGATGAGAGCCGTAGGATGGCCGAAACGCGTCGCGAGACAGTTCCTGAATGACACAGACCGTAAAATCTGTAATGGTCACCATCATATGTGTGTGATGATGTTGCTGAACCAAAAAATAATTTTTCTCGCAGCCCAAACAGGCTAAGAGTTGGTCTTGTTAATGTTTCTGAATGATGCAGACTTTAGAAAAATAGAATGGCCACCATCACTTGTGGTGTGGTGATGTTGTTGAGCCACAGATATTTTTATCATCGCCCAAACAGGCGTTGAGTTAGTCTGTTTAATGTTTTGAGCTCATGGAATGCCCTTTCCATCTCTTTTCTAACACCTACCCTTCGTGTTTTCTGTGATTCAGCCCTTATTGGAGTACCCCGTGGCAATTTAGCCCTTTTATAATTTTATACATCTCTCTAGACAATATTTGGGTTCATTTTGGTGTCTGTATTTGAAGCGGCCAGAAGCACGATGGACAGTGCACAGCCAGATTCAGACCTCAGGTTTGGATCTTGGATCGATTTCCCCTAATCCAGCCCGTGCCTCGGACTCTGGACTTCATTTTGGGCATTGGGATGTTCCTGGACTGTTTGTGGGTGTATGTATAGAGTTATAAAAATTAGAGATGAATTTTAAAATTAAAAACAACAAAGTTGATAGCAGAAAAACGATTTATGAAGCATATACATGCTGATGGTGTTTAGAGAAAGTGGGAGGGGCCCCGCCCTCGGTATTACTATAAAGTACAGAGGGAATGAGACACCCTAGTCATTCGAACTCGCCTGATGAGAGCCGTAGGATGGCCGAAACGCGTCGCGAGACAGTTCCTGAATGACACAGACCGTAAAATCTGTAATGGTCACCATCATATGTGTGTGATGATGTTGCTGAACCAAAAAATAATTTTTCTCGCAGCCCAAACAGGCTAAGAGTTGGTCTTGTTAATGTTTCTGAATGATGCAGACTTTAGAAAAATAGAATGGCCACCATCACTTGTGGTGTGGTGATGTTGTTGAGCCACAGATATTTTTATCATCGCCCAAACAGGCGTTGAGTTAGTCTGTTTAATGTTTTGAGCTCATGGAATGCCCTTTCCATCTCTTTTCTAACACCTACCCTTCGTGTTTTCTGTGATTCAGCCCTTATTGGAGTACCCCGTGGCAATTTAGCCCTTTTATAATTTTATACATCTCTCTAGACAATATTTGGGTTCATTTTGGTGTCTGTATTTGAAGCGGCCAGAAGCACGATGGACAGTGCACAGCCAGATTCAGACCTCAGGTTTGGATCTTGGATCGATTTCCCCTAATCCAGCCCGTGCCTCGGACTCTGGACTTCATTTTGGGCATTGGGATGTTCCTGGACTGTTTGTGGGTGTATGTATAGAGTTATAAAAATTAGAGATGAATTTTAAAATTAAAAACAACAAAGTTGATAGCAGAAAAACGATTTATGAAGCATATACATGCTGATGGTGTTTAGAGAAAGTGGGAGGGGCCCCGCCCTCGGTATTACTATAAAGTACAGAGGGAATGAGACACCCTAGTCATTCGAACTCGCCTGATGAGAGCCGTAGGATGGCCGAAACGCGTCGCGAGACAGTTCCTGAATGACACAGACCGTAAAATCTGTAATGGTCACCATCATATGTGTGTGATGATGTTGCTGAACCAAAAAATAATTTTTCTCGCAGCCCAAACAGGCTAAGAGTTGGTCTTGTTAATGTTTCTGAATGATGCAGACTTTAGAAAAATAGAATGGCCACCATCACTTGTGGTGTGGTGATGTTGTTGAGCCACAGATATTTTTATCATCGCCCAAACAGGCGTTGAGTTAGTCTGTTTAATGTTTTGAGCTCATGGAATGCCCTTTCCATCTCTTTTCTAACACCTACCCTTCGTGTTTTCTGTGATTCAGCCCTTATTGGAGTACCCCGTGGCAATTTAGCCCTTTTATAATTTTATACATCTCTCTAGACAATATTTGGGTTCATTTTGGTGTCTGTATTTGAAGCGGCCAGAAGCACGATGGACAGTGCACAGCCAGATTCAGACCTCAGGTTTGGATCTTGGATCGATTTCCCCTAATCCAGCCCGTGCCTCGGACTCTGGACTTCATTTTGGGCATTGGGATGTTCCTGGACTGTTTGTGGGTGTATGTATAGAGTTATAAAAATTAGAGATGAATTTTAAAATTAAAAACAACAAAGTTGATAGCAGAAAAACGATTTATGAAGCATATACATGCTGATGGTGTTTAGAGAAAGTGGGAGGGGCCCCGCCCTCGGTATTACTATAAAGTACAGAGGGAATGAGACACCCTAGTCATTCGAACTCGCCTGATGAGAGCCGTAGGATGGCCGAAACGCGTCGCGAGACAGTTCCTGAATGACACAGACCGTAAAATCTGTAATGGTCACCATCATATGTGTGTGATGATGTTGCTGAACCAAAAAATAATTTTTCTCGCAGCCCAAACAGGCTAAGAGTTGGTCTTGTTAATGTTTCTGAATGATGCAGACTTTAGAAAAATAGAATGGCCACCATCACTTGTGGTGTGGTGATGTTGTTGAGCCACAGATATTTTTATCATCGCCCAAACAGGCGTTGAGTTAGTCTGTTTAATGTTTTGAGCTCATGGAATGCCCTTTCCATCTCTTTTCTAACACCTACCCTTCGTGTTTTCTGTGATTCAGCCCTTATTGGAGTACCCCGTGGCAATTTAGCCCTTTTATAATTTTATACATCTCTCTAGACAATATTTGGGTTCATTTTGGTGTCTGTATTTGAAGCGGCCAGAAGCACGATGGACAGTGCACAGCCAGATTCAGACCTCAGGTTTGGATCTTGGATCGATTTCCCCTAATCCAGCCCGTGCCTCGGACTCTGGACTTCATTTTGGGCATTGGGATGTTCCTGGACTGTTTGTGGGTGTATGTATAGAGTTATAAAAATTAGAGATGAATTTTAAAATTAAAAACAACAAAGTTGATAGCAGAAAAACGATTTATGAAGCATATACATGCTGATGGTGTTTAGAGAAAGTGGGAGGGGCCCCGCCCTCGGTATTACTATAAAGTACAGAGGGAATGAGACACCCTAGTCATTCGAACTCGCCTGATGAGAGCCGTAGGATGGCCGAAACGCGTCGCGAGACAGTTCCTGAATGACACAGACCGTAAAATCTGTAATGGTCACCATCATATGTGTGTGATGATGTTGCTGAACCAAAAAATAATTTTTCTCGCAGCCCAAACAGGCTAAGAGTTGGTCTTGTTAATGTTTCTGAATGATGCAGACTTTAGAAAAATAGAATGGCCACCATCACTTGTGGTGTGGTGATGTTGTTGAGCCACAGATATTTTTATCATCGCCCAAACAGGCGTTGAGTTAGTCTGTTTAATGTTTTGAGCTCATGGAATGCCCTTTCCATCTCTTTTCTAACACCTACCCTTCGTGTTTTCTGTGATTCAGCCCTTATTGGAGTACCCCGTGGCAATTTAGCCCTTTTATAATTTTATACATCTCTCTAGACAATATTTGGGTTCATTTTGGTGTCTGTATTTGAAGCGGCCAGAAGCACGATGGACAGTGCACAGCCAGATTCAGACCTCAGGTTTGGATCTTGGATCGATTTCCCCTAATCCAGCCCGTGCCTCGGACTCTGGACTTCATTTTGGGCATTGGGATGTTCCTGGACTGTTTGTGGGTGTATGTATAGAGTTATAAAAATTAGAGATGAATTTTAAAATTAAAAACAACAAAGTTGATAGCAGAAAAACGATTTATGAAGCATATACATGCTGATGGTGTTTAGAGAAAGTGGGAGGGGCCCCGCCCTCGGTATTACTATAAAGTACAGAGGGAATGAGACACCCTAGTCATTCGAACTCGCCTGATGAGAGCCGTAGGATGGCCGAAACGCGTCGCGAGACAGTTCCTGAATGACACAGACCGTAAAATCTGTAATGGTCACCATCATATGTGTGTGATGATGTTGCTGAACCAAAAAATAATTTTTCTCGCAGCCCAAACAGGCTAAGAGTTGGTCTTGTTAATGTTTCTGAATGATGCAGACTTTAGAAAAATAGAATGGCCACCATCACTTGTGGTGTGGTGATGTTGTTGAGCCACAGATATTTTTATCATCGCCCAAACAGGCGTTGAGTTAGTCTGTTTAATGTTTTGAGCTCATGGAATGCCCTTTCCATCTCTTTTCTAACACCTACCCTTCGTGTTTTCTGTGATTCAGCCCTTATTGGAGTACCCCGTGGCAATTTAGCCCTTTTATAATTTTATACATCTCTCTAGACAATATTTGGGTTCATTTTGGTGTCTGTATTTGAAGCGGCCAGAAGCACGATGGACAGTGCACAGCCAGATTCAGACCTCAGGTTTGGATCTTGGATCGATTTCCCCTAATCCAGCCCGTGCCTCGGACTCTGGACTTCATTTTGGGCATTGGGATGTTCCTGGACTGTTTGTGGGTGTATGTATAGAGTTATAAAAATTAGAGATGAATTTTAAAATTAAAAACAACAAAGTTGATAGCAGAAAAACGATTTATGAAGCATATACATGCTGATGGTGTTTAGAGAAAGTGGGAGGGGCCCCGCCCTCGGTATTACTATAAAGTACAGAGGGAATGAGACACCCTAGTCATTCGAACTCGCCTGATGAGAGCCGTAGGATGGCCGAAACGCGTCGCGAGACAGTTCCTGAATGACACAGACCGTAAAATCTGTAATGGTCACCATCATATGTGTGTGATGATGTTGCTGAACCAAAAAATAATTTTTCTCGCAGCCCAAACAGGCTAAGAGTTGGTCTTGTTAATGTTTCTGAATGATGCAGACTTTAGAAAAATAGAATGGCCACCATCACTTGTGGTGTGGTGATGTTGTTGAGCCACAGATATTTTTATCATCGCCCAAACAGGCGTTGAGTTAGTCTGTTTAATGTTTTGAGCTCATGGAATGCCCTTTCCATCTCTTTTCTAACACCTACCCTTCGTGTTTTCTGTGATTCAGCCCTTATTGGAGTACCCCGTGGCAATTTAGCCCTTTTATAATTTTATACATCTCTCTAGACAATATTTGGGTTCATTTTGGTGTCTGTATTTGAAGCGGCCAGAAGCACGATGGACAGTGCACAGCCAGATTCAGACCTCAGGTTTGGATCTTGGATCGATTTCCCCTAATCCAGCCCGTGCCTCGGACTCTGGACTTCATTTTGGGCATTGGGATGTTCCTGGACTGTTTGTGGGTGTATGTATAGAGTTATAAAAATTAGAGATGAATTTTAAAATTAAAAACAACAAAGTTGATAGCAGAAAAACGATTTATGAAGCATATACATGCTGATGGTGTTTAGAGAAAGTGGGAGGGGCCCCGCCCTCGGTATTACTATAAAGTACAGAGGGAATGAGACACCCTAGTCATTCGAACTCGCCTGATGAGAGCCGTAGGATGGCCGAAACGCGTCGCGAGACAGTTCCTGAATGACACAGACCGTAAAATCTGTAATGGTCACCATCATATGTGTGTGATGATGTTGCTGAACCAAAAAATAATTTTTCTCGCAGCCCAAACAGGCTAAGAGTTGGTCTTGTTAATGTTTCTGAATGATGCAGACTTTAGAAAAATAGAATGGCCACCATCACTTGTGGTGTGGTGATGTTGTTGAGCCACAGATATTTTTATCATCGCCCAAACAGGCGTTGAGTTAGTCTGTTTAATGTTTTGAGCTCATGGAATGCCCTTTCCATCTCTTTTCTAACACCTACCCTTCGTGTTTTCTGTGATTCAGCCCTTATTGGAGTACCCCGTGGCAATTTAGCCCTTTTATAATTTTATACATCTCTCTAGACAATATTTGGGTTCATTTTGGTGTCTGTATTTGAAGCGGCCAGAAGCACGATGGACAGTGCACAGCCAGATTCAGACCTCAGGTTTGGATCTTGGATCGATTTCCCCTAATCCAGCCCGTGCCTCGGACTCTGGACTTCATTTTGGGCATTGGGATGTTCCTGGACTGTTTGTGGGTGTATGTATAGAGTTATAAAAATTAGAGATGAATTTTAAAATTAAAAACAACAAAGTTGATAGCAGAAAAACGATTTATGAAGCATATACATGCTGATGGTGTTTAGAGAAAGTGGGAGGGGCCCCGCCCTCGGTATTACTATAAAGTACAGAGGGAATGAGACACCCTAGTCATTCGAACTCGCCTGATGAGAGCCGTAGGATGGCCGAAACGCGTCGCGAGACAGTTCCTGAATGACACAGACCGTAAAATCTGTAATGGTCACCATCATATGTGTGTGATGATGTTGCTGAACCAAAAAATAATTTTTCTCGCAGCCCAAACAGGCTAAGAGTTGGTCTTGTTAATGTTTCTGAATGATGCAGACTTTAGAAAAATAGAATGGCCACCATCACTTGTGGTGTGGTGATGTTGTTGAGCCACAGATATTTTTATCATCGCCCAAACAGGCGTTGAGTTAGTCTGTTTAATGTTTTGAGCTCATGGAATGCCCTTTCCATCTCTTTTCTAACACCTACCCTTCGTGTTTTCTGTGATTCAGCCCTTATTGGAGTACCCCGTGGCAATTTAGCCCTTTTATAATTTTATACATCTCTCTAGACAATATTTGGGTTCATTTTGGTGTCTGTATTTGAAGCGGCCAGAAGCACGATGGACAGTGCACAGCCAGATTCAGACCTCAGGTTTGGATCTTGGATCGATTTCCCCTAATCCAGCCCGTGCCTCGGACTCTGGACTTCATTTTGGGCATTGGGATGTTCCTGGACTGTTTGTGGGTGTATGTATAGAGTTATAAAAATTAGAGATGAATTTTAAAATTAAAAACAACAAAGTTGATAGCAGAAAAACGATTTATGAAGCATATACATGCTGATGGTGTTTAGAGAAAGTGGGAGGGGCCCCGCCCTCGGTATTACTATAAAGTACAGAGGGAATGAGACACCCTAGTCATTCGAACTCGCCTGATGAGAGCCGTAGGATGGCCGAAACGCGTCGCGAGACAGTTCCTGAATGACACAGACCGTAAAATCTGTAATGGTCACCATCATATGTGTGTGATGATGTTGCTGAACCAAAAAATAATTTTTCTCGCAGCCCAAACAGGCTAAGAGTTGGTCTTGTTAATGTTTCTGAATGATGCAGACTTTAGAAAAATAGAATGGCCACCATCACTTGTGGTGTGGTGATGTTGTTGAGCCACAGATATTTTTATCATCGCCCAAACAGGCGTTGAGTTAGTCTGTTTAATGTTTTGAGCTCATGGAATGCCCTTTCCATCTCTTTTCTAACACCTACCCTTCGTGTTTTCTGTGATTCAGCCCTTATTGGAGTACCCCGTGGCAATTTAGCCCTTTTATAATTTTATACATCTCTCTAGACAATATTTGGGTTCATTTTGGTGTCTGTATTTGAAGCGGCCAGAAGCACGATGGACAGTGCACAGCCAGATTCAGACCTCAGGTTTGGATCTTGGATCGATTTCCCCTAATCCAGCCCGTGCCTCGGACTCTGGACTTCATTTTGGGCATTGGGATGTTCCTGGACTGTTTGTGGGTGTATGTATAGAGTTATAAAAATTAGAGATGAATTTTAAAATTAAAAACAACAAAGTTGATAGCAGAAAAACGATTTATGAAGCATATACATGCTGATGGTGTTTAGAGAAAGTGGGAGGGGCCCCGCCCTCGGTATTACTATAAAGTACAGAGGGAATGAGACACCCTAGTCATTCGAACTCGCCTGATGAGAGCCGTAGGATGGCCGAAACGCGTCGCGAGACAGTTCCTGAATGACACAGACCGTAAAATCTGTAATGGTCACCATCATATGTGTGTGATGATGTTGCTGAACCAAAAAATAATTTTTCTCGCAGCCCAAACAGGCTAAGAGTTGGTCTTGTTAATGTTTCTGAATGATGCAGACTTTAGAAAAATAGAATGGCCACCATCACTTGTGGTGTGGTGATGTTGTTGAGCCACAGATATTTTTATCATCGCCCAAACAGGCGTTGAGTTAGTCTGTTTAATGTTTTGAGCTCATGGAATGCCCTTTCCATCTCTTTTCTAACACCTACCCTTCGTGTTTTCTGTGATTCAGCCCTTATTGGAGTACCCCGTGGCAATTTAGCCCTTTTATAATTTTATACATCTCTCTAGACAATATTTGGGTTCATTTTGGTGTCTGTATTTGAAGCGGCCAGAAGCACGATGGACAGTGCACAGCCAGATTCAGACCTCAGGTTTGGATCTTGGATCGATTTCCCCTAATCCAGCCCGTGCCTCGGACTCTGGACTTCATTTTGGGCATTGGGATGTTCCTGGACTGTTTGTGGGTGTATGTATAGAGTTATAAAAATTAGAGATGAATTTTAAAATTAAAAACAACAAAGTTGATAGCAGAAAAACGATTTATGAAGCATATACATGCTGATGGTGTTTAGAGAAAGTGGGAGGGGCCCCGCCCTCGGTATTACTATAAAGTACAGAGGGAATGAGACACCCTAGTCATTCGAACTCGCCTGATGAGAGCCGTAGGATGGCCGAAACGCGTCGCGAGACAGTTCCTGAATGACACAGACCGTAAAATCTGTAATGGTCACCATCATATGTGTGTGATGATGTTGCTGAACCAAAAAATAATTTTTCTCGCAGCCCAAACAGGCTAAGAGTTGGTCTTGTTAATGTTTCTGAATGATGCAGACTTTAGAAAAATAGAATGGCCACCATCACTTGTGGTGTGGTGATGTTGTTGAGCCACAGATATTTTTATCATCGCCCAAACAGGCGTTGAGTTAGTCTGTTTAATGTTTTGAGCTCATGGAATGCCCTTTCCATCTCTTTTCTAACACCTACCCTTCGTGTTTTCTGTGATTCAGCCCTTATTGGAGTACCCCGTGGCAATTTAGCCCTTTTATAATTTTATACATCTCTCTAGACAATATTTGGGTTCATTTTGGTGTCTGTATTTGAAGCGGCCAGAAGCACGATGGACAGTGCACAGCCAGATTCAGACCTCAGGTTTGGATCTTGGATCGATTTCCCCTAATCCAGCCCGTGCCTCGGACTCTGGACTTCATTTTGGGCATTGGGATGTTCCTGGACTGTTTGTGGGTGTATGTATAGAGTTATAAAAATTAGAGATGAATTTTAAAATTAAAAACAACAAAGTTGATAGCAGAAAAACGATTTATGAAGCATATACATGCTGATGGTGTTTAGAGAAAGTGGGAGGGGCCCCGCCCTCGGTATTACTATAAAGTACAGAGGGAATGAGACACCCTAGTCATTCGAACTCGCCTGATGAGAGCCGTAGGATGGCCGAAACGCGTCGCGAGACAGTTCCTGAATGACACAGACCGTAAAATCTGTAATGGTCACCATCATATGTGTGTGATGATGTTGCTGAACCAAAAAATAATTTTTCTCGCAGCCCAAACAGGCTAAGAGTTGGTCTTGTTAATGTTTCTGAATGATGCAGACTTTAGAAAAATAGAATGGCCACCATCACTTGTGGTGTGGTGATGTTGTTGAGCCACAGATATTTTTATCATCGCCCAAACAGGCGTTGAGTTAGTCTGTTTAATGTTTTGAGCTCATGGAATGCCCTTTCCATCTCTTTTCTAACACCTACCCTTCGTGTTTTCTGTGATTCAGCCCTTATTGGAGTACCCCGTGGCAATTTAGCCCTTTTATAATTTTATACATCTCTCTAGACAATATTTGGGTTCATTTTGGTGTCTGTATTTGAAGCGGCCAGAAGCACGATGGACAGTGCACAGCCAGATTCAGACCTCAGGTTTGGATCTTGGATCGATTTCCCCTAATCCAGCCCGTGCCTCGGACTCTGGACTTCATTTTGGGCATTGGGATGTTCCTGGACTGTTTGTGGGTGTATGTATAGAGTTATAAAAATTAGAGATGAATTTTAAAATTAAAAACAACAAAGTTGATAGCAGAAAAACGATTTATGAAGCATATACATGCTGATGGTGTTTAGAGAAAGTGGGAGGGGCCCCGCCCTCGGTATTACTATAAAGTACAGAGGGAATGAGACACCCTAGTCATTCGAACTCGCCTGATGAGAGCCGTAGGATGGCCGAAACGCGTCGCGAGACAGTTCCTGAATGACACAGACCGTAAAATCTGTAATGGTCACCATCATATGTGTGTGATGATGTTGCTGAACCAAAAAATAATTTTTCTCGCAGCCCAAACAGGCTAAGAGTTGGTCTTGTTAATGTTTCTGAATGATGCAGACTTTAGAAAAATAGAATGGCCACCATCACTTGTGGTGTGGTGATGTTGTTGAGCCACAGATATTTTTATCATCGCCCAAACAGGCGTTGAGTTAGTCTGTTTAATGTTTTGAGCTCATGGAATGCCCTTTCCATCTCTTTTCTAACACCTACCCTTCGTGTTTTCTGTGATTCAGCCCTTATTGGAGTACCCCGTGGCAATTTAGCCCTTTTATAATTTTATACATCTCTCTAGACAATATTTGGGTTCATTTTGGTGTCTGTATTTGAAGCGGCCAGAAGCACGATGGACAGTGCACAGCCAGATTCAGACCTCAGGTTTGGATCTTGGATCGATTTCCCCTAATCCAGCCCGTGCCTCGGACTCTGGACTTCATTTTGGGCATTGGGATGTTCCTGGACTGTTTGTGGGTGTATGTATAGAGTTATAAAAATTAGAGATGAATTTTAAAATTAAAAACAACAAAGTTGATAGCAGAAAAACGATTTATGAAGCATATACATGCTGATGGTGTTTAGAGAAAGTGGGAGGGGCCCCGCCCTCGGTATTACTATAAAGTACAGAGGGAATGAGACACCCTAGTCATTCGAACTCGCCTGATGAGAGCCGTAGGATGGCCGAAACGCGTCGCGAGACAGTTCCTGAATGACACAGACCGTAAAATCTGTAATGGTCACCATCATATGTGTGTGATGATGTTGCTGAACCAAAAAATAATTTTTCTCGCAGCCCAAACAGGCTAAGAGTTGGTCTTGTTAATGTTTCTGAATGATGCAGACTTTAGAAAAATAGAATGGCCACCATCACTTGTGGTGTGGTGATGTTGTTGAGCCACAGATATTTTTATCATCGCCCAAACAGGCGTTGAGTTAGTCTGTTTAATGTTTTGAGCTCATGGAATGCCCTTTCCATCTCTTTTCTAACACCTACCCTTCGTGTTTTCTGTGATTCAGCCCTTATTGGAGTACCCCGTGGCAATTTAGCCCTTTTATAATTTTATACATCTCTCTAGACAATATTTGGGTTCATTTTGGTGTCTGTATTTGAAGCGGCCAGAAGCACGATGGACAGTGCACAGCCAGATTCAGACCTCAGGTTTGGATCTTGGATCGATTTCCCCTAATCCAGCCCGTGCCTCGGACTCTGGACTTCATTTTGGGCATTGGGATGTTCCTGGACTGTTTGTGGGTGTATGTATAGAGTTATAAAAATTAGAGATGAATTTTAAAATTAAAAACAACAAAGTTGATAGCAGAAAAACGATTTATGAAGCATATACATGCTGATGGTGTTTAGAGAAAGTGGGAGGGGCCCCGCCCTCGGTATTACTATAAAGTACAGAGGGAATGAGACACCCTAGTCATTCGAACTCGCCTGATGAGAGCCGTAGGATGGCCGAAACGCGTCGCGAGACAGTTCCTGAATGACACAGACCGTAAAATCTGTAATGGTCACCATCATATGTGTGTGATGATGTTGCTGAACCAAAAAATAATTTTTCTCGCAGCCCAAACAGGCTAAGAGTTGGTCTTGTTAATGTTTCTGAATGATGCAGACTTTAGAAAAATAGAATGGCCACCATCACTTGTGGTGTGGTGATGTTGTTGAGCCACAGATATTTTTATCATCGCCCAAACAGGCGTTGAGTTAGTCTGTTTAATGTTTTGAGCTCATGGAATGCCCTTTCCATCTCTTTTCTAACACCTACCCTTCGTGTTTTCTGTGATTCAGCCCTTATTGGAGTACCCCGTGGCAATTTAGCCCTTTTATAATTTTATACATCTCTCTAGACAATATTTGGGTTCATTTTGGTGTCTGTATTTGAAGCGGCCAGAAGCACGATGGACAGTGCACAGCCAGATTCAGACCTCAGGTTTGGATCTTGGATCGATTTCCCCTAATCCAGCCCGTGCCTCGGACTCTGGACTTCATTTTGGGCATTGGGATGTTCCTGGACTGTTTGTGGGTGTATGTATAGAGTTATAAAAATTAGAGATGAATTTTAAAATTAAAAACAACAAAGTTGATAGCAGAAAAACGATTTATGAAGCATATACATGCTGATGGTGTTTAGAGAAAGTGGGAGGGGCCCCGCCCTCGGTATTACTATAAAGTACAGAGGGAATGAGACACCCTAGTCATTCGAACTCGCCTGATGAGAGCCGTAGGATGGCCGAAACGCGTCGCGAGACAGTTCCTGAATGACACAGACCGTAAAATCTGTAATGGTCACCATCATATGTGTGTGATGATGTTGCTGAACCAAAAAATAATTTTTCTCGCAGCCCAAACAGGCTAAGAGTTGGTCTTGTTAATGTTTCTGAATGATGCAGACTTTAGAAAAATAGAATGGCCACCATCACTTGTGGTGTGGTGATGTTGTTGAGCCACAGATATTTTTATCATCGCCCAAACAGGCGTTGAGTTAGTCTGTTTAATGTTTTGAGCTCATGGAATGCCCTTTCCATCTCTTTTCTAACACCTACCCTTCGTGTTTTCTGTGATTCAGCCCTTATTGGAGTACCCCGTGGCAATTTAGCCCTTTTATAATTTTATACATCTCTCTAGACAATATTTGGGTTCATTTTGGTGTCTGTATTTGAAGCGGCCAGAAGCACGATGGACAGTGCACAGCCAGATTCAGACCTCAGGTTTGGATCTTGGATCGATTTCCCCTAATCCAGCCCGTGCCTCGGACTCTGGACTTCATTTTGGGCATTGGGATGTTCCTGGACTGTTTGTGGGTGTATGTATAGAGTTATAAAAATTAGAGATGAATTTTAAAATTAAAAACAACAAAGTTGATAGCAGAAAAACGATTTATGAAGCATATACATGCTGATGGTGTTTAGAGAAAGTGGGAGGGGCCCCGCCCTCGGTATTACTATAAAGTACAGAGGGAATGAGACACCCTAGTCATTCGAACTCGCCTGATGAGAGCCGTAGGATGGCCGAAACGCGTCGCGAGACAGTTCCTGAATGACACAGACCGTAAAATCTGTAATGGTCACCATCATATGTGTGTGATGATGTTGCTGAACCAAAAAATAATTTTTCTCGCAGCCCAAACAGGCTAAGAGTTGGTCTTGTTAATGTTTCTGAATGATGCAGACTTTAGAAAAATAGAATGGCCACCATCACTTGTGGTGTGGTGATGTTGTTGAGCCACAGATATTTTTATCATCGCCCAAACAGGCGTTGAGTTAGTCTGTTTAATGTTTTGAGCTCATGGAATGCCCTTTCCATCTCTTTTCTAACACCTACCCTTCGTGTTTTCTGTGATTCAGCCCTTATTGGAGTACCCCGTGGCAATTTAGCCCTTTTATAATTTTATACATCTCTCTAGACAATATTTGGGTTCATTTTGGTGTCTGTATTTGAAGCGGCCAGAAGCACGATGGACAGTGCACAGCCAGATTCAGACCTCAGGTTTGGATCTTGGATCGATTTCCCCTAATCCAGCCCGTGCCTCGGACTCTGGACTTCATTTTGGGCATTGGGATGTTCCTGGACTGTTTGTGGGTGTATGTATAGAGTTATAAAAATTAGAGATGAATTTTAAAATTAAAAACAACAAAGTTGATAGCAGAAAAACGATTTATGAAGCATATACATGCTGATGGTGTTTAGAGAAAGTGGGAGGGGCCCCGCCCTCGGTATTACTATAAAGTACAGAGGGAATGAGACACCCTAGTCATTCGAACTCGCCTGATGAGAGCCGTAGGATGGCCGAAACGCGTCGCGAGACAGTTCCTGAATGACACAGACCGTAAAATCTGTAATGGTCACCATCATATGTGTGTGATGATGTTGCTGAACCAAAAAATAATTTTTCTCGCAGCCCAAACAGGCTAAGAGTTGGTCTTGTTAATGTTTCTGAATGATGCAGACTTTAGAAAAATAGAATGGCCACCATCACTTGTGGTGTGGTGATGTTGTTGAGCCACAGATATTTTTATCATCGCCCAAACAGGCGTTGAGTTAGTCTGTTTAATGTTTTGAGCTCATGGAATGCCCTTTCCATCTCTTTTCTAACACCTACCCTTCGTGTTTTCTGTGATTCAGCCCTTATTGGAGTACCCCGTGGCAATTTAGCCCTTTTATAATTTTATACATCTCTCTAGACAATATTTGGGTTCATTTTGGTGTCTGTATTTGAAGCGGCCAGAAGCACGATGGACAGTGCACAGCCAGATTCAGACCTCAGGTTTGGATCTTGGATCGATTTCCCCTAATCCAGCCCGTGCCTCGGACTCTGGACTTCATTTTGGGCATTGGGATGTTCCTGGACTGTTTGTGGGTGTATGTATAGAGTTATAAAAATTAGAGATGAATTTTAAAATTAAAAACAACAAAGTTGATAGCAGAAAAACGATTTATGAAGCATATACATGCTGATGGTGTTTAGAGAAAGTGGGAGGGGCCCCGCCCTCGGTATTACTATAAAGTACAGAGGGAATGAGACACCCTAGTCATTCGAACTCGCCTGATGAGAGCCGTAGGATGGCCGAAACGCGTCGCGAGACAGTTCCTGAATGACACAGACCGTAAAATCTGTAATGGTCACCATCATATGTGTGTGATGATGTTGCTGAACCAAAAAATAATTTTTCTCGCAGCCCAAACAGGCTAAGAGTTGGTCTTGTTAATGTTTCTGAATGATGCAGACTTTAGAAAAATAGAATGGCCACCATCACTTGTGGTGTGGTGATGTTGTTGAGCCACAGATATTTTTATCATCGCCCAAACAGGCGTTGAGTTAGTCTGTTTAATGTTTTGAGCTCATGGAATGCCCTTTCCATCTCTTTTCTAACACCTACCCTTCGTGTTTTCTGTGATTCAGCCCTTATTGGAGTACCCCGTGGCAATTTAGCCCT
This sequence comes from Rhinichthys klamathensis goyatoka, assembly GCF_029890125.1. Lineage (NCBI taxonomy): Eukaryota > Metazoa > Chordata > Actinopteri > Cypriniformes > Leuciscidae > Rhinichthys > Rhinichthys klamathensis. Next base: position 2,091,418 of record NW_026606846.1, on the reverse strand, counting down.
TTTATAATTTTATACATCTCTCTAGACAATATTTGGGTTCATTTTGGTGTCTGTATTTGAAGCGGCCAGAAGCACGATGGACAGTGCACAGCCAGATTCAGACCTCAGGTTTGGATCTTGGATCGATTTCCCCTAATCCAGCCCGTGCCTCGGACTCTGGACTTCATTTTGGGCATTGGGATGTTCCTGGACTGTTTGTGGGTGTATGTATAGAGTTATAAAAATTAGAGATGAATTTTAAAATTAAAAACAACAAAGTTGATAGCAGAAAAACGATTTATGAAGCATATACATGCTGATGGTGTTTAGAGAAAGTGGGAGGGGCCCCGCCCTCGGTATTACTATAAAGTACAGAGGGAATGAGACACCCTAGTCATTCGAACTCGCCTGATGAGAGCCGTAGGATGGCCGAAACGCGTCGCGAGACAGTTCCTGAATGACACAGACCGTAAAATCTGTAATGGTCACCATCATATGTGTGTGATGATGTTGCTGAACCAAAAAATAATTTTTCTCGCAGCCCAAACAGGCTAAGAGTTGGTCTTGTTAATGTTTCTGAATGATGCAGACTTTAGAAAAATAGAATGGCCACCATCACTTGTGGTGTGGTGATGTTGTTGAGCCACAGATATTTTTATCATCGCCCAAACAGGCGTTGAGTTAGTCTGTTTAATGTTTTGAGCTCATGGAATGCCCTTTCCATCTCTTTTCTAACACCTACCCTTCGTGTTTTCTGTGATTCAGCCCTTATTGGAGTACCCCGTGGCAATTTAGCCCTTTTATAATTTTATACATCTCTCTAGACAATATTTGGGTTCATTTTGGTGTCTGTATTTGAAGCGGCCAGAAGCACGATGGACAGTGCACAGCCAGATTCAGACCTCAGGTTTGGATCTTGGATCGATTTCCCCTAATCCAGCCCGTGCCTCGGACTCTGGACTTCATTTTGGGCATTGGGATGTTCCTGGACTGTTTGTGGGTGTATGTATAGAGTTATAAAAATTAGAGATGAATTTTAAAATTAAAAACAACAAAGTTGATAGCAGAAAAACGATTTATGAAGCATATACATGCTGATGGTGTTTAGAGAAAGTGGGAGGGGCCCCGCCCTCGGTATTACTATAAAGTACAGAGGGAATGAGACACCCTAGTCATTCGAACTCGCCTGATGAGAGCCGTAGGATGGCCGAAACGCGTCGCGAGACAGTTCCTGAATGACACAGACCGTAAAATCTGTAATGGTCACCATCATATGTGTGTGATGATGTTGCTGAACCAAAAAATAATTTTTCTCGCAGCCCAAACAGGCTAAGAGTTGGTCTTGTTAATGTTTCTGAATGATGCAGACTTTAGAAAAATAGAATGGCCACCATCACTTGTGGTGTGGTGATGTTGTTGAGCCACAGATATTTTTATCATCGCCCAAACAGGCGTTGAGTTAGTCTGTTTAATGTTTTGAGCTCATGGAATGCCCTTTCCATCTCTTTTCTAACACCTACCCTTCGTGTTTTCTGTGATTCAGCCCTTATTGGAGTACCCCGTGGCAATTTAGCCCTTTTATAATTTTATACATCTCTCTAGACAATATTTGGGTTCATTTTGGTGTCTGTATTTGAAGCGGCCAGAAGCACGATGGACAGTGCACAGCCAGATTCAGACCTCAGGTTTGGATCTTGGATCGATTTCCCCTAATCCAGCCCGTGCCTCGGACTCTGGACTTCATTTTGGGCATTGGGATGTTCCTGGACTGTTTGTGGGTGTATGTATAGAGTTATAAAAATTAGAGATGAATTTTAAAATTAAAAACAACAAAGTTGATAGCAGAAAAACGATTTATGAAGCATATACATGCTGATGGTGTTTAGAGAAAGTGGGAGGGGCCCCGCCCTCGGTATTACTATAAAGTACAGAGGGAATGAGACACCCTAGTCATTCGAACTCGCCTGATGAGAGCCGTAGGATGGCCGAAACGCGTCGCGAGACAGTTCCTGAATGACACAGACCGTAAAATCTGTAATGGTCACCATCATATGTGTGTGATGATGTTGCTGAACCAAAAAATAATTTTTCTCGCAGCCCAAACAGGCTAAGAGTTGGTCTTGTTAATGTTTCTGAATGATGCAGACTTTAGAAAAATAGAATGGCCACCATCACTTGTGGTGTGGTGATGTTGTTGAGCCACAGATATTTTTATCATCGCCCAAACAGGCGTTGAGTTAGTCTGTTTAATGTTTTGAGCTCATGGAATGCCCTTTCCATCTCTTTTCTAACACCTACCCTTCGTGTTTTCTGTGATTCAGCCCTTATTGGAGTACCCCGTGGCAATTTAGCCCTTTTATAATTTTATACATCTCTCTAGACAATATTTGGGTTCATTTTGGTGTCTGTATTTGAAGCGGCCAGAAGCACGATGGACAGTGCACAGCCAGATTCAGACCTCAGGTTTGGATCTTGGATCGATTTCCCCTAATCCAGCCCGTGCCTCGGACTCTGGACTTCATTTTGGGCATTGGGATGTTCCTGGACTGTTTGTGGGTGTATGTATAGAGTTATAAAAATTAGAGATGAATTTTAAAATTAAAAACAACAAAGTTGATAGCAGAAAAACGATTTATGAAGCATATACATGCTGATGGTGTTTAGAGAAAGTGGGAGGGGCCCCGCCCTCGGTATTACTATAAAGTACAGAGGGAATGAGACACCCTAGTCATTCGAACTCGCCTGATGAGAGCCGTAGGATGGCCGAAACGCGTCGCGAGACAGTTCCTGAATGACACAGACCGTAAAATCTGTAATGGTCACCATCATATGTGTGTGATGATGTTGCTGAACCAAAAAATAATTTTTCTCGCAGCCCAAACAGGCTAAGAGTTGGTCTTGTTAATGTTTCTGAATGATGCAGACTTTAGAAAAATAGAATGGCCACCATCACTTGTGGTGTGGTGATGTTGTTGAGCCACAGATATTTTTATCATCGCCCAAACAGGCGTTGAGTTAGTCTGTTTAATGTTTTGAGCTCATGGAATGCCCTTTCCATCTCTTTTCTAACACCTACCCTTCGTGTTTTCTGTGATTCAGCCCTTATTGGAGTACCCCGTGGCAATTTAGCCCTTTTATAATTTTATACATCTCTCTAGACAATATTTGGGTTCATTTTGGTGTCTGTATTTGAAGCGGCCAGAAGCACGATGGACAGTGCACAGCCAGATTCAGACCTCAGGTTTGGATCTTGGATCGATTTCCCCTCATCGCCCAAACAGGCGTTGAGTTAGTCTGTTTAATGTTTTGAGCTCGTGGAATGCCCTTTCCATATCTGTTCTAACACCTACCCTTCGTTTTTGCTGTGATTCAGCCCTTATTGGAGTACCCCGTGGCAATTTAGCCCTTTTATAATTTTATACATCTCTCTAAGCAATATTTAGGTTCATTTTGGTGTCTGTATTTGAAGCGGCCAGAAGCACGATGGACAGTGCACAGCCAGATTCAGACCTCAGGTTTGGATCTTGGATCGATTTCCCCTAACCCTTTCCCCTAACCCATACTACCATCCATCCATCAATCCTACCATCCATCCATCCACACATCCATACACACATCCATCCATCCATCCATCCATACAGGCCTAAAAACATTCACTTTCTTCAGACAAAACTATGAAAAAGATGCACAAAAGTATATAACAAACTCATGTATCTATCTATCCATACTACCATCCATCCATCAATCCTACCATCCATCCATCCATACATCCATACACACATCCATCCATCCATACAGGCCTAAAAACATTCACTTTCTTCAGACAAAAAATTAAAAAATATGTTCAAAGTCGAAGAAACTCATCTATCCATCTATCTCTCTATCTCTCTATCTATCTATCTATCTGTCTATATGATAAATAAAAGAATAAATCTTTTATTATATTATACATACTCACCTTTTGACCGTCTGGCATAAAGCTTGACCTTTTTGACCTTCCCAACCACTCACCCCCGTACCTTCCCAACTACTCACCCGTACCTTCCCAACTACTCACCCGTACCTTCCCAACTACTCTACCGACCAGACCACACTAAAACCTACCCAGAATAGTAAATAACACTCAAAGCAAGAGCCCTTTATTAAAAAAAGCCCACATTTAAACAGCCCGCTCTAAAAAAATTGTGCAGTACCATCTCTACACACCTGGTGGCGCTAGAGACACACACCAAACCAACACCAGTCGACTGGCCATCACTCAATTAGTATACATACCAAGTTTCGTACAGATACAACCAAGCGTTGGAGATATATGGCCAGTTAAGCTTCAGCCAATTAGATGCCATATTTTAATGAGGGTGGTTACTAATGAGGATGAAACTCGTTTTTACCTCCCTACCTATATGCCAAATTAACCCTGACTAACCCTGGCCCCAAAATAACCTTAACCCCAAAATAATGTAGGCCTATAAACATTTCCCTTTTTTCAGACAAAAATATGAAAAAAATGCACAAAAGTATATAACAAACTCATGTATCTATCTATCCATACATCCATCCATCCATCCATCCTACCATCCATCCATCCATCCATCCATCCATCCATCCATCCATCCATCCATCCATACAGGCCTAAAAACATTCACTTTCTTCAGACAAAAAATTAAAAAATATGTTCAAAGTCGAAGAAACTCATCTATCCATCTATCTCTCTATCTCTCTATCTATCTATCTATCTATCTATCTGTCTATATGATAAATAAAAGAATAAATCTTTTATTATATTATACATACTCACCTTTTGACCGTCTGGCATAAAGCTTGACCTTTTTGACCTTGCTATTACCTTTCATTTCAGGACCTAAAAGCACCAGCCGTATCCATCCAACAACTCATCCGTATCTATCCAACAACTCTACCGACCAGACCACACTAAAACCTACCCAGAATAGTAAATAACACTCAAAGCAAGAGCCCTTTATTAAAAAAAGCCCACATTTAAACAGCCCGCTCTAAAAAAATTGTGCAGTACCATCTCTACACACCTGGTGGCGCTAGAGACACACACCAAACCAACACCAGTCGACTGGCCATCACTCAATTAGTATACATACCAAGTTTCGTACAGATACAACCAAGCGTTGGAGATATATGGCCAGTTAAGCTTCAGCCAATCAGATGCCATATTTTAATGAGGGTGGTTACTAATGAGGATGAAACTCGTTTTTACCTCCCTACCTATATGCCAAATTAACCCTGACTAACCCTAACCCAAAACTAACCCTAGCCCCAAAATAACCTTAACCCCAAAATAATGTAGGCCTATAAACATTTCCCTTTTTTCAGACAAAAATATGAAAAACATGCACAAAAGTATATAACAAACTCATGTATCTATCTATCCATACTACCATCCATCCATCAATCCTACCATCCATCCATCCACACATCCATACACACATCCATCCATCCATCCATCCATACAGGCCTAAAAACATTCACTTTCTTCAGACAAAACTATGAAAAAGATGCACAAAAGTATATAACAAACTCATGTATCTATCTATCCATACTACCATCCATCCATCAATCCTACCATCCATCCATCCATACATCCATACACACATCCATCCATCCATACAGGCCTAAAAACATTCACTTTCTTCAGACAAAAAATTAAAAAATATGTTCAAAGTCGAAGAAACTCATCTATCCATCTATCTCTCTATCTCTCTATCTATCTATCTATCTGTCTATATGATAAATAAAAGAATAAATCTTTTATTATATTATACATACTCACCTTTTGACCGTCTGGCATAAAGCTTGACCTTTTTGACCTTCCCAACCACTCACCCCCGTACCTTCCCAACTACTCACCCGTACCTTCCCAACTACTCACCCGTACCTTCCCAACTACTCTACCGACCAGACCACACTAAAACCTACCCAGAATAGTAAATAACACTCAAAGCAAGAGCCCTTTATTAAAAAAAGCCCACATTTAAACAGCCCGCTCTAAAAAAATTGTGCAGTACCATCTCTACACACCTGGTGGCGCTAGAGACACACACCAAACCAACACCAGTCGACTGGCCATCACTCAATTAGTATACATACCAAGTTTCGTACAGATACAACCAAGCGTTGGAGATATATGGCCAGTTAAGCTTCAGCCAATCAGATGCCATATTTTAATGAGGGTGGTTACTAATGAGGATGAAACTCGTTTTTACCTCCCTACCTATATGCCAAATTAACCCTGACTAACCCTGGCCCCAAAATAACCTTAACCCCAAAATAATGTAGGCCTATAAACATTTCCCTTTTTTCAGACAAAAATATGAAAAAAATGCACAAAAGTATATAACAAACTCATGTATCTATCTATCCATACATCCATCCATCCATCCATCCTACCATCCATCCATCCATCCATCCATCCATCCATCCATCCATCCATCCATCCATACAGGCCTAAAAACATTCACTTTCTTCAGACAAAAAATTAAAAAATATGTTCAAAGTCGAAGAAACTCATCTATCCATCTATCTCTCTATCTCTCTATCTATCTATCTATCTATCTATCTGTCTATATGATAAATAAAAGAATAAATCTTTTATTATATTATACATACTCACCTTTTGACCGTCTGGCATAAAGCTTGACCTTTTTGACCTTGCTATTACCTTTCATTTCAGGACCTAAAAGCACCAGCCGTATCCATCCAACAACTCATCCGTATCTATCCAACAACTCTACCGACCAGACCACACTAAAACCTACCCAGAATAGTAAATAACACTCAAAGCAAGAGCCCTTTATTAAAAAAAGCCCACATTTAAACAGCCCGCTCTAAAAAAATTGTGCAGTACCATCTCTACACACCTGGTGGCGCTAGAGACACACACCAAACCAACACCAGTCGACTGGCCATCACTCAATTAGTATACATACCAAGTTTCGTACAGATACAACCAAGCGTTGGAGATATATGGCCAGTTAAGCTTCAGCCAATCAGATGCCATATTTTAATGAGGGTGGTTACTAATGAGGATGAAACTCGTTTTTACCTCCCTACCTAACCCTAACCCTAACCCTAACCCTAACCCTAACCCTAACCTAACCTAACCCTAACCCTAACCCTCTCACCATCATATGTGTGTGATGATGTTGCTGAACCAAAAAATAATTTTTCTCGCAGCCCAAACAGGCTAAGAGTTGGTCTTGTTAATGTTTCTGAATGATGCAGACTTTAGAAAAATAGAATGGCCACCATCACTTGTGGTGTGGTGATGTTGTTGAGCCACAGATATTTTTATCATCGCCCAAACAGGCGTTGAGTTAGTCTGTTTAATGTTTTGAGCTCATGGAATGCCCTTTCCATCTCTTTTCTAACACCTACCCTTCGTGTTTTCTGTGATTCAGCCCTTATTGGAGTACCCCGTGGCAATTTAGCCCTTTTATAATTTTATACATCTCTCTAGACAATATTTGGGTTCATTTTGGTGTCTGTATTTGAAGCGGCCAGAAGCACGATGGACAGTGCACAGCCAGATTCAGACCTCAGGTTTGGATCTTGGATCGATTTCCCCTAACCCTAACCCTTTTTCAAAAGCCTAACCCTAAAGTCCCACCCCCAAAAAACACAAGTCCCACCCCCAAAAAACACAAGTCCCACCCCCAAAAACACAAGTCCCACCCCCAAAAACACAAGTCCCACCCCCAAAAAACACAAGACACACCCCCAAAGTCCCGCCCCCAAAATCTGGGGTGAGTTATCGGAAAGGTCTGGGTGAGTTTTGGGAAAGATAAGCTTTCTGGGCGGAGCTATAGGGTCACTTCCTGTTAAATTTCGAGTGCCAATATCTCATGACTCCAACATCACAGAGACATCAGAGTAGTCTCGTTGGAAAGGTCTGAGAAAGCCCTTTCGAATGATACCTAGTTCATGTCGCTGACTGCTTCCTGGGCGGAGCTATGGGACAAAATATATTCATGTATCAAAACTGTATCTCGGCCTAGGAAGGTCGCAGCGACACAAACAAGGTGTCATTGGAAAGCACTCGCAGAGACCTTTCCAATGACACCAATCACGAGTCGTTTCGACTTTCCTAGACCGAGATAATTTTTGGATACATGATTGTATTTGGTCCCATAGCTCCGCCCCCAAAGGTCCTAACGATACAAGTAGGGTGTCATTTTAAAGGCCTCGCCAAGACCTTTCGAATGATACCTAGCTTATGGCGCTGACTGCTTCCTGGGCGGAGCTATATGTTCACAAAAAAAACACAATTCCCACCAAAAAACACAAGTCCCACCTCCAAAAAAACACAAGTCCCACCTCCAAAAAAACACAAGTCCCACCTCCAAAAAAACACAAGTCCCACCCAACTCCAACACAAGTCACACCCCCCCAAAAAAAAAAAAAAAACACAAGTCCCACCCCAAAAAACACAAGTCCCACCCAAAAAAAACACAAGTCCCACCCAAAAAAAACACAAGTCCCACCCAAAAAAACACAAGTCCCACCCCAAAAAAAAAAAAAACACAAGTCCCACCCCCAAAAAAAAAAAAAAAAAAACACAAGTCCCACCCCAAAAAAACACAAATCCCACCCACAAAAAAACACTACGTGCAGTACCATATCTCGGCCCCTGGTGGCGCTAGAGCTCCCAAACCACTTGCAATCGACTCCCCGCCCCCTAATTAGTATATGGGCGGAGTTTCAGCTCTATAGGACCTATAGAACTCGAGATATTGGGGGGGGGTGACAAAACTGGGGGGTGACAACTTCGCATTTTGGTCTATAACCTTGAATAAAAATATGTGATCAGAAGGCTGAGTAAAAGTGATTTCTCTACTGTAGTTGAGCTAGATTTTTTGTAAAATAAATTGGAAATTAACAATAAATTAAATCTACTGAAGCAAGATTACTGTAGTTAATTGAACATATAGATATATTTCATTACTTAAAATAGTTTCATAAATATACAAAATTAGATAAATTACTGAAACTTCAAAAAAAAATCTTAGTATCACAATGATAATTACTGACAATAACACTGACTGGAGTTGTGTTTTCAAACTTTGATTTGTTATAATTCATTGTGTAGACATTTACATTTAGATAACCTATTGACATTGTGTTCTCATTAATATGTTCCATTCACTGATCTTATGTTTACCTTCATATAAATGCAGAAATCCTGAACAAAAATGAATATCCCCGGGGTTCAACTACCACGAGAACTTGCCTATGAGGAAATTGCAACCTTGCTTCATCCTGATTTTCCATTTGTAAGTGCTGTTCAAATTTAATTTACTCTATTAGTATATTTTGTTATCTCTTGATTCTGGGGACTCTGTCATGTTATTGCTTTTAGATCTGAGTGCAGCGTTTGACACTATTGATCATAGAATTCTATTGTCACGCCTTGAAATGTGTGTGGGCATCCAAGGAAGTGCTCTTAGCTGGTTTAAATCTTATCTTACAGACAGAACCTTTTCAGTTGGGATTGGAGACTCTGTTTCATCTGTAGCTCCTCGTACCTGTGGCGTTCCACAAGGCTCCGCTTTGGCCCCTACTCTGTTCTCACTGTACATGTTACCGCTGGGATCAATTTTTTAGTAATCTTCACTTACATACAGACGGTACACATATCTATCTGCCTTTTAAGCGCACAGACACAAAATGCCAGAAACCTTATTTGCTTGTTTAAATGACATAAAATCCTGGATGTGCTCAAATTTTTTATTTTCAAATGCGAGCAAAACTCAGGCTATTGTGTTCAAATGTGGCCAGAAAATATCTGTGTGTCCCTGCCACAAGGGTGCCTTCGGAGAGGATGTTTAGCACGAGTGGACACATCCTCTCACCTCAGCGGTCAAGAATGAACCCTGAAAATCTCAACACGCTTGCATTTCTTCATCATAACCTGACCTGAAAAAAAGCAAAGAAATGCATGCTGCTATGAAAATATTAACAAACATGGCCCAGCACTTTTACTTATTGCACTTTTACCCATAACTTATTCCTCATTTTGTTCAAATGGGGATGTGAAGCTATATTTTTCTTTCTTATTTAACCCCCTGGGGTCGGCTATCGCGCCGGCGCGATAGGCAGACTTTTTTTCTTATCAGTGCAAAAGAGACTCAAAATACTCTGTTGATTTTAATCTTACATGTAAGTGTTATACATCAGTCGATCCTGTTTAGTGTATATTATTTTTCTGTATACTCACAATAAAAACAAAGTGTTGTGCTTTTTGTCAAATGAAGAAAAATAAACATGATGCGAGTTTTGCCTTCTCTCTGTCAGTGCAGTCCATTCTGAAACGCGTCCGAAAAATTAACTCTAACTCTGCAAATACTTGTCACACAGGCACGAGAGATTTTTCTTTATGAAGCTTGAATTCTCTTCTTTTCAATGAAGTAATTTATATAAAAAACAAATATTCTCAGTTTATGTAATCTGTATGAAAAGAGAGTGCTGTCAGAATTTTTTTCCCCAGCTCATTACACTTCATTACGCGTTAATCTGACACGCCCACGGAGAACGCGCGCTATTCAAACGCAAATGTAGAGGAAAGCCATGACAACGCCCACATCAGCCGTTCCACCGCGGCGGTAAAATGTGGGGTGTATTTGCTACCTTTTACCGCTAAGAGGCGCTACAATCATAGACTCTGAAAAGTGTTCGTTTATTCTCTCTAATGCGTAATCTGCTGCTCATTCAGAGCGATTGAAAGCTGGTAGCAGATGAATTCAACAAGTGAAACGTAGTTAAAATAATTCATTACCACAATACTGAAATTAGGCTGAAATACTGAAATGAAATTGAATAAATAATGAAAACATAAAACATTGCAATAAAAACATTTAGGCTACATCAATGAAGCTTTACAAAAGCATAAGACTTTAACTCTAACAGCGTACAAACGGTGGCTCAGTGATCAACGCATCAACACGAGCTTCAGGGAGCTTCAATCGACCCGAGATCGAATCTCAATGTGGCATACATGTTGTTAACCGATGTTGGCCAACAGCGTTTATATTTTACCTTCTTGATGCTTAAATAGCTAACTGTTTATAACTGTTTACTTATTTAAAGTCAAGAGTTTTGTTTAATTATCATTACAACATAAATTTGCTACATTCCAGTAGAACCGCAGCCGCTGCACAAAGGACACAAACTGATGAAGGAAGATTGTCAGCCGATTGCATCAGAAAATGAAAATGAAGAAGCTCGTCTTTAGTCTGCTAAATTATTGTGTAATGTAAAAGAACACTAAAATTACTTAAGTTTGAAACCAAGTTCGAACATTTCAAGGTTTAAATAAAGTGTTTTTTTTTATTTAAAACAGGGTTGCATCGGGTTTAGAGTTTATTTCTTTTGCGATGCAAAATAAGAAACACTAGGCTAATATTATTCTTGCGACATTTTAAATTTGTATTGCCAAATAAATGACATTAAACAATTAAAACAGTAGGCCTACAAAACGAAAATTGTCCAAAGCAACATAATTAAATTAAAACATGCGTTTTTCTTTGCCTCTCTCGCGCTGAATCTCTTTTTAACAAGTTTATTTAGTCTCCCTCGCTCTCCATATGAAAGAGGAACATTAACACCTAGGCCTATTGTCCTGCGCGCACAGCACTGAACTGTCCCCCAACCCCCCACAGGCTATCGGAGTCTGAGGCTGATTTAACACAAAGAGAAGTCGTAATTCACACTTAAATCGCTATTCTAGACAGTGTTGATAATGAAGGAATTAAATGATTTAAGTTACATGTAGCCTAGTGAATTTTCTGTCATAAAAGTTTATTACTAAATATTTCATTATTTCAATAATTGATGAAATAAAACTGGTTTGGGCCAGCTTTTTCCAAGCAAAACTAAATATAATCTGAAAAAACGCATGTTCATTTGTTGTCATGAACAAAATGTTCAACTTAATATTAAATTCTACAGGGATCTTTGGATCCTTTCAACCAGGCATGCAATTTGTGAATTAAGTTTTTATTATTTTTTTTATTATTCAAATAAATATCGAACCACGGTGCTTCGTGGTAATGCTGCTAAATTAAATAACATGTAGGCCTATAGAATAATTATGAACTTAAATGAAACAATATCGCAACATTTCGACAAATACATTATTTGATCTGTTTTTACATTTTAATTCAGGGCGATTTAGCCTGCTACATTTCATTAGAGCGAGATTTTCACCCTTGTCATTTTCTCATTGGGAAGCGCTTACATAGGCTACATGTTTGAGTAGATCCTCTGTACCTCTCGTTTTCATATGGATTACATAATCAGATAACATTTATTAGCCTGAATATTTAGACATTTAAAGGCATTAGACAGAGCCGATTTCTTATAGTGACTGAGCTGAAGTGGCTTTCGGTTCATTTTTGTGACGCGCAGTTCCCGGAGACAGAGACGACAGATAAACTTTTGTCGTTAGCAAAAGTTCGAATAAAACCCGATTTTAGAAAAATGCATAGGGCCACTCGGCGTGGTCTGCCAAAACACTTAATTATAAACTTCAATATTTCATTCAAAATAATCTCAAAACGCTTTGTGAAATTTTGAAAAGCCGTGCATGCATTAAGGCCACTTGAACTATGGACAACTGAAACGCTGGTTTTGATTTTATTGTTTATCGTTGTTTAAACGTGCTTGTTCTGTTGCATATCTCTATTTTATATTTGATATGGTCTATTGGTGAAGTAGCCTATAGCATTGATTACTGTGGAGGGAGGGGTGTGGGGATTCAAATAATTCAGCAGAAGCAGGGATGTTTAGACCAGAAGGAAATCCCCGTCCCCCTGGCAAATCACACTTTACTTAAAACCATGTTTTTAAAAACTCTAGGTTGTAGGGAATCAAAAAAATAATAATAATAGGCCTAATAAAATATATATATATATATATTGGCTATATATATAAAATTACTTTTTTTACAGAACTGCTTTTGAAATTACGATTGGCCTCATACGATTGGTACAGATGCAAAGTCGTTCTGTTGGATACTATTGTTCCTTAGTGTAAAATGGAAATGCATGGTAATTTTATTTTATAAATATAAGCAAAAAACTGTATGGTGTACCAGAGTTTTAGAGCTACACAAATCTCTCTGCATTAATAAATATAAAATTTACAATAGACCATGTTTGTTCGGGATTTGAACCCGTGTCATCTTGATGATCGAACCGTAAGTTCTACCACTCGGCTATGAATTTTCTCACTGAGAAATGCCCAAACGTTTGTTTGTCATGAGCGAGAAAACGTTTTGTCGTTAGCCTGTGAGTGTAGGCCTACTTTAGCCTACATGAATAAAAGTAGACCTTTTACAGTTTTAAAAGATGATATCTTATCTGTATGACCAACAATTACGCAGTAAGTTCTTTTAGCTGTTATGAGAAAAATAAATTCAAATGAACGCGCCGCCGCGTTTGTCAAACTCTAATTCAACATGCCAGAATAAAGCCAGATTTTAGAATAATGCATAGTCACTCGGCGTGGTGTGCCAAAATACCCTAATTATAAACTTCAATATTTCATTCAAAACCATCTCAAAACGCTTTGTGACATTTTAAAAAGCCGTGAATGTATTAAGGCCACTGGAACCCGGATCGTAACTGCAACGCGCTGCATGTCTCAATACAGGAGCAGAAGCGCTGGTTCAGATTGTATTGTTTGTTGTTTAAACGTGCATGTTGCATATTTAAAAATATTTGTTTAAAAATAAATGTTTGTTGTAGGCTTATTTGCAAATTACCATAACTTGTAGAATTTCATCCTTACTGTTAATTGACATTAGCCCCACTTACGTTTTGATAAATGTCCCTTTGCGCCACCTGGCGGTCATTTCGCGAACGACTTTGAAATGCGACTGGTTTATTTTTATTGTATTGGTCTACTTTAAAAAATAATACTTTATAAGACATTTATGGAAAAAGACTATTTTCTTTTCAAGATTCTGTAGAATGGCCCATATAGCATTTGACTAGAATTTGTTTCCAGGTATGACTAAAAATGTGCTTTTGGCTTTCATTTATATTTTGATTGTTTGTATATATATATATATATATATATATATATATATATATATATATATATATATGTGTGTGTGTGTGTGTGTGTGTGTGTGTGTGTATATATATATATATATATATATATATATATTTAGGCTATATATATACAAGAAAGAATGCAATGACAATATATATATATATATATATATATATTGTCCTTGCATTATTTCTTGTGTGACACCCCTGAATGAAAGGCTCATTATTATGTAGGGTCACTGTCTGAGAACCACTTAATATTCATGATAGGGGTTGGGCCGTTCCGCCCATCTGCATATTGCCTTGGCAAACAAAAAAATGTTTTTCACAATTTAAAACAATCTATTGGTTTATGTGAATGATTAGGAAGGATGATTTTCAGATCATTTTGAAGCCAGAACTCGAAGCGTCAACATCCATTTGTCAAAAGTCTTGTGGACACATATTTAGTATTTGTTTTGTGGTCTTATTTCAGCAGCTTTCATTTTAATTTTTTTCAATAACCACGCATAAACAATATTCTCTTAAAAATACAAACAATGTACATACAAGTTGCTCACAGATTATGGTAGCCCTGTTTGTGCTATATAGAGTGAATTTACACCTTTGCCATTAACATGTTTATAAATAACTGAAAAAAGCACAAATGTAAGGGCATCACAGAACATCCAAATGGCCCCAAAAACACCTCAGACCCCAGAGGGTTAAAAAAAAGGTATACTCATACTTCCATAAGTTTGTTTTTTTCATTAAAAATAAATGTTATAATGTTATAATAATCCATATGTTCAACCAAAAAAAAACAATCTGTTTTCATTAATTTAAGGGTCATTGTAGCTGATGATTATAATAATGATCGTTTAATACTATATACCGTGAAATGTTCTGAAACGATAATCATACCGTGAAAATCTCATACCCTTACAACCCTAGTAATAAGTACACTTTAGGACATTTTTTTCACAAGGGTAGGCTTATAGAGATCTCCGGTTAACCCTCTGGGGTCGGCTCTCGTGCCGGCGCGATTGTCTCGATTTTTTTCACATAGCAGCAAAATAGACTTAAAATACTACATCATTTTTGGTCATACAGACTTATGAAAAATATGAAAAAATAAACTCTTAAATGTCTACTTTTTTATGTGTCCACTTATTTATGTGTCCACTTATTTATGAGTCCACTTATTTATGAGTCCACTTAAATCAAACATTGTGCTTTTGTAAAATAAAGAAAATACACAGGGTGTGTGTTCTGCCTCTCCGTCTCCGTGAATTTTTTTTCTGGAGCACATCTCTTAAACTTAAACAAAACTCTGCGAATACTATTCACCCAGACATGAGCAATATATCTTTATAATCATTTAAGTGTGTACTTTTAAATGATCTAATTCAAAAATAAAACAAATATTCTCTGTTTATGTAATCTATATAAAAAGAGAGAGATGTCAGCCGTTCTCATTATAGTTCTCGCATCTCATTATTCTGCTAATGTGACACGTCCACGGAGAGCGCGCGCTATTCAAACGCTAATGATCTGAAGCAACACATGCAGACGTGTAAACGCCCACATAAACTCGGTAAAACACACCAAGTTTTATCAGATTAACCCTCTGGGGTCTGAGGTGTTTTCTGGGCCCTGGAGGTGAGGCTCTACGCCTCATTCGCGCCGCAGGAATTTTTTACCCGCGTAACGCGTCTTTGCATTGACTTAACATTGAAATCACTCGCGCCAGACGCGCTATTCGCACTCAAAGTCTTCCTTCCACTGGAAAGAAATAGTCTCTGACCGGGAACCACAATAGAAGTTAAATTATTATGCCATTAGATATCGGCAAAGACTCAAGTCAGTCAGTAGAAAATACTGTTATATTGAAAAGACTGAAACTTGTTGTGAACACAAAGCAAGAGAAACTGGCAAATGACTAGTGTGATGAAAATTATTTATTACAAATATTGGACTGACCTGAAGGAAAATGCTATATCTACAGTCATGGGCGGAGCTAGACTCTCAGTACAGTCAGGGGCGGAGCTAGACTCTCAGTACAGTAGGGGCGGAGCTAGACTCTCAGTACAGTCAGGGGCGGAGCTAGACTCTCAGTACAGTCAGGGGCGGAGCTAGACTCTCAGTACAGTAGGGGCGGAGCTAGACTCTCAGTACAGTAGGGGCGGAGCTAGACTCTCAGTACAGTCAGGGGCGGAGCTAGACTCTCAGTACAGTCAGGGGAGGAGCTAGACTCCACGGAGCTTCATCACGGGGCCCTCTACTACCAAGTCATTTTAAAATTAAAACCGTTAAAAAAAACCGTAAAATATCTGATGAATGCATATGTAATAATTTGTCCCTTGTTGAGCCAGTCTTTTTCGGATTTGTTCAATGTATGAATCTGTTTTGAAAAAAAAATCTTCCGTTGCTATGGCCGGGTATCACTGTCAGTCATCTCAATTTCGTGAATATTCACAAAACAATAATTTAGCAGATTAAAGACGAGCTTCTTCATTTTCATTTTCTGATGCGATCGGCTAATCTTCCTTCATCAGTTGTGTCGTCTGTGCAGCGGCTCTACAGGAATGCAGCAAATTTATGTTGTAATGTGCCATTGATAATTAAACAAAATGCTTGACTTTAACTAAATTAACAGTTAATAAACTCGCTAATAAACGGTCACCTATTTAAGGATCAAGAATGGTAAAACATAAACGCTGTCGGCTACAATGAGATTCGATCTCGGATCGCGTGAGGCTCCGTGAGGCGATGACCACAGAGCTAACTTAGCGTCTCAACACTGTTATGATAAAGTCTGTTATGCTCTTGCAAAGCATCATTGATGTAGCCTAACATGTTTATATTGCAATGTTTTTAGAAATGTTTTCATTATTTATTCAATTTAATTTCAGTAATGTCAGTATTATGGTTATGAATTCGTTTAACTACAATGTTTCACTTGAATTCATCTGCTACCAGCTTTCAATCGCTCTGAATGAGCCGCGGCGCGGCGGCAGATTACGCAATAGAGAGAATAAACGAACACTTTTCACAGTCTGTGATTGTAGCGCCTCTTAGCGGTACACACCTGCAATTTCCCGCCGGTAAAAGTATTATTCTGGTTGAGTACCAACTGTACTTTGCCTGGGCCCCATTCCTGTCCAGTGACACAAGATTGGCGGCGTTTGAGGGGCCCCTAATTGCCCCTAAAAAGACTCCCTGTTCTATCCCTTAAAAGTGCTGTGAGTCGGAGGAAAGAGGAGCTTGATCATCATAGCATCGACGAGGGTTTCCCTGGGCAGAGAGTGTATGATGGTGTGTGTGTGTGTGTGTGTGAGAGCAGGTTATCAGAAGTGTGTGATCTTGTGTTGTGTTCCTGTAGCACGCAGACCTTAAAGAGCAACGTGAATCTCTAATGTGCAGAACAGCACACACTCTCCTTGTCAAGGTTTACACAACGACGAGTGGATGTTTCATGATGCCAGTCTAATACAGAATGAGATGGCTCAGAAAACAGCACATTTGAATGAATTATTGTGTAAATCTGGGGTTTTATTAATAACTGAAAACACCTTGGTTACTGACTCAACCCTTGCTCCCCGATGGAGGGAACGGAGACATTGGGCCCGATTTTAACGATCTGAAACGCAAGTGTCAAAGCGCAAAGCGCAAGTGACTTTGTGGGCGGATCCCGGCGCTGTTGCTATTTTCCCGGCGGGATAAATGCCTCTTGCGCTCGACGCAAATCTAAAAGGGGTTGGTCTGAAGTAGCTTCATTATTCATAGGTGTGGTTTGGGCGTAACGTGGAATAAACCAATCCGAGCGTCATCCAACATACCCTTTAAGAGCATGATGAACGAGGTGCGCTTGTTCCATGGCGCAAAACTATTATAACGGCGCATTTACCAGGCGCGCTTCAGCATCGGGTCACAGCCGAGGAGATCGATGTTCTCGTCAGGGCCGTAAAAGAAAGAGAAGTGACATTGGGGATGGCAAGGCAAGGCAAGGCAAGTTTATTTATATAGCACATTTCATACACAATGGTAATTCAAAGTGCTTTACATAGAAGAAATTAAAATAATCAAAACAAATAAGAATAATTAAAACAGTTTAGAATAAAAAATAAAATGGGACAAAATAAAAAATAACATGGGACAAACCCACCCAAATTAGCTTTGGTTAAACATGCATATAATAATCAGGGTAAATGTGTAAGCTTTATGCCTATTTTTCAAATTGTCATGGACACAACTGTCAGGGATCACAGACAAGATGGTAAGTTTTACTGCTTTATTTGTGCAGAAGGATCGTAGTCGGAGATAACAGGTGAGAAACCAATGATATAGAAACATAAAGGAAGCTTAGCTGTGGTTAATGTCCTTTTCTCTCTTTCTCTCTCTTGCAGGTGACTTGACGGTGGAAAGCAGGTAAGGAACAGGCAGGTGATCAGGAAGTCTGTGAGCCATGAATTGACGAGACCAGACAGTGACTGCAGGGAAAGTGAGTGTTTTATAGTCCATGCTGGTGATGGGACACAGGTGATGGTGATCATGATGAGGATGATGAGGCACAGGTGCAGGTGATGATGACGACCGGGAATGCTGGGAAGTGTAGTGAAGACACAGATGAAGGAGGTGAATGTGACAACAACAATGATTTCCCTCGTGTTTTAATATTTTCCCTTATAATAATATATCATTTGCAAAAAGTAAAATGCATCTGTGTAGATGAGAGAATCATCTACAGTGTATGCGCGTTGTTCACACTCTGTATTATGGCCAAGCATGCGCGCTTAAAATAGCATCTGAATGTACGCGCAACGCGCCACTGACTTTAGACTAGGTTTGTTCTGGTCAGTGGCGCAATTGTTTTCTGGAACTGCAGAATAGCACTAGGGAATGAAACACGCCTCCTTTTTGCGCCGACCCGCCCAGGGAGCGCAAGTTCATTTCCTAGTTAACCGACGTGTGTCTGTGGAGGGAAAAGCCCGCTTTACGGGGGTGCAAAATAGGAATGATACATGCGTCAGTGTACAAAGTCAATTGCGCCGGGTGCAAGATAGGGCCCATGATGTCGACTGACAAATGAGAACGATTTTCTGTCTTTGTTAATGTCAAGTTGTCATAATCAAGACATTTTAAACAATGTCAACTTTGCATTAAAAGTGTCATAATTTACCGAATGACACTTAATGACAACAGTCATAAACATTCATAAAGACTCCTTCATGTTCATGACAGGTGTTATGTCATGTTTATGACAGTGCCATGTCAGTCTTATGCACACCCCTTCAAATAAAGTGTTACCTGAGAATTTTTAATTAAAGTATATTACAAACTTTTCATTTAGACCTTGTAACCTTTTCATAACTTGTATGAAAATGGCATTATATGACCCCTTTAAGACAGGTGATGGCCGAAATAAAAACACAAAAGGGTATATATGAAGAGCATTTATTTAAAGGCTTATTTGCATATTTTCTGTTCATTTAACATTGCTTGTCTTTACATTTACATTTTATTTTCATTCCACACATTCTTTTCATTTCATATTGCTTTTCTTTTGCAGTTTTTCTTTTCATTTCACATAACTTTTCTTTACTCTTTTAGTGAGTTATCGTACAAATTTGTTGCAGACTTTGCATTCTTTAAGACTGTTTTGGAAGGAGTGTATTTGTGGGCTGGGCCAGAGTGGTTAATTTTACATGAGAGTAGAGCGCAAACAGTTCTGTTGTCTAACGTCATCCTATTCTCTGTAACAATCTTCCGTACCATGCTAAACACCCTTTCTGAACTTGCATTGCTATGGGGAAGTTTTGGCAGCTCACTGAACCTTATGTCCTTTCCTACCAGGCCCCAGAATCTGTTGATTCTGTCTTCTTGTGGGAGTTGCTTACTATCTGTCACCTGATAGTCTGTGAATTCCTCTCTCATCTTATCCTCTTTCAGCCTCAACTGAGGGAACAGGGCCCCTAGCCTTTAGCCTCGTGAGACCATCCTGATCTCGCGAGCTTTCAAGGTTTCACTCGCAGATCAGTCTGGATACTTTCCGTTAAAGAAAATTTGGGAGCAGTTCACCAAACGAACGTCCAATCAGCGTTGGCTTTGAGGCGGGTTGAGGTGTGACGCAACGAGAAGCGCGACAGTTCAGTCTAAAGAACATGTCGGCTTCAGCGGATGAAACTAGCATCAGCGTGGCTATCGAGCAAGTTTTATCAGAATTACAGAGTATTTCTTCACTGAAAGAAGAGCAAAACACTGCTCTGGAGGCTTTTCTCAGAGGAAAAGATACGCTCTGTTAGTACGTCATATGCTTCGTTGATCTGATTGGTTGATTTGGCCCGTCTATCACCAACATAGGCCAATCAGCTAACCAGTATTTTCGCCCCTTACCAAAACTACTTCAACGGAAGGTTTCCAGATGGATATGCGGAGCAAATCCATCTGGCGGAGTCAGGTTACCTAGCCTTCCCACTGTAAAGTAAAACAAGTGTTTGACTGAACATTGCAGATCTAAACAAGTATGAAGTATATTGGGCCAATTATTTGTTTGGTTATCAATGGGGAACTGTCCCCAGAGGATGTTGGTATGATGCGATGTAAAGCCCTTTGAGACAAATTTTTGGTAAAAATGGGCTATACAAATAAAATTGCCTTGCCTTGCCTTGCCTAACATCAATAGGCTTTATGCACAGCTGCACTACTTCCTGAACTTAAGCCAGCTCCTTTATTTCCTGTCTTACATTATTGGACAAACTGATTAATCCAGGTTTGTCTGGCCATTGCTAGGGTGGTTGCTAGGGTAAGTAGTGGAGCTGGGCATAAAGCCTATTGGAAACTGTTTCTATTATCTACCTGTCCCTGGAGTTATGTTAAGACGAGCTGCCGGGTCCAGCACTTTCGGGTCCCTCAGGAGTGGATGGTCGAGGGGAAAGGAGGAGAACATCTTTTTAAGAACTGCCTCATAGAAGCTTCTCACAGTTCTACAACAGCATAAGAGTAAAAAAAATGCATTAGTGGTAATATTTCTACAGCCTATACTCTCATACTGTCAAAAGATGATATCATAATATAACTACTGGGTAATATACTCACTGAAAGATTTCTTCTCGGCTGACACAGGGAGCTCAGCGCTTCTCATGAATTTCTTTGTGTCTGCTCCAATAAAGAGATCTTCATCAGCCATCTGATGTCCATCTCCATACTCCACCTCCCTGAGATATACACCCACGATTGCCCTGGCTGGTATGAGGTAGCCCAGGATCCTCTTCATCAGCCTGCACATCTCCTCTTCAAGTCTGTGAATTTGTACTCCCTCTGACTGCAGATAATATCAATGGTCACAACAAAATAACAGTGAAATAAGCATGCTACAATAAGCACAAACATTTAATTATATACTATTATTCACTCATTCATTCAACATCATTGACACCCACCTGGGAGGCAATGTTAAATTCAGATAAAGGCTTAAGGGCAGCACTCAGGAACAGGAAGTAGGTCTTCACGATTGGATCACGCAGATGGCTTGCCAGATCACGCACTTTAACACTCCTCTCCACCTCTTCATGACTGTTAAAGTAGGCCTACAGTACAGGGTGGCAATACATGGTTAAAATGGAAATATAGCATAGTAAACTGTGTAGATATCTGCTGAGTGGAGTTACCATCCTACCTATAGTGCATCCCACTGGTTCAGCACCCTCTGGATGCAGGTTAACAGACTCAGCCATCTGGCGCTGCAGTACCTGAGGAGCTTCAGGTGGTCTGAATCAGGGAAGTCTACAAACTCTTGTAGATTTCACATCTTTTTGCACTGAGAGAGAAAATTACTCTGTTAGTGGTTAGAATTGTGAGTGAGTGAGTGTGTGTGTGTGAGAGTGTGTGTGTAAAGAATATGAACTGCAGGCCTACTAGGCTACCTTGTTCATGAGTTAGCCACATGCAAAGTTGTTACATTGTAACACACACAACATTAGGTGAGAGAAAGAGCAGGCCTATATGTATGCATTTACCTTTTCTCAAAGTGGGTGTATATCCCCACCAGGATGTCTTGCACTGGTACCTGGGCTGCTCTGATGCCACAGCCAGTGGCCAGCTGTACCAGGTGCCAGACACAGCCAAGGTTCTGGACGTGGGGCTGGCTGGTCTTCAGTCTGCTGATGATCGAGTTATGGCGGCCTTTTATAACAATCGCATTATCAGAGTTAAAGGCAATCAGGTTATCCCATGGGATGCCTCTTTTTCTATTGGAAACAGGAAAAAAATGGCACTAAACGTCTCAGACAAAATGTAAGGTTGTAATTAAATGCAATCTACTAAACATGTCAACAACACAGTGCAGTTCCCCTTACCTTAATGCTTCACTAAGCTGTTCATACAGATTTTCTGCATTTCCTACATTGCATATAGGCATCTCCATGAATCTTGTAGCGACCAGCAGAGTGGCCTCCTCGTAGAGTCTAGTCAGGATGACGAATTCTTTGTCTGTTTTTCTGTTGTTCGATTCGTCGCACATCAGTGAAAAGGGCTGAGATATATAACACCTTTTTAGGAAGGCCAGTATTTTCTGTTATAAAACGGTAAGTTCCGGTCCTTGATTCTGATTGGTCAATAGCTGTGTTTTATTCACGATAAAACATGGCTATGACCGCAACGTAAACATGTTCCCATTGATATTGTTCATTGAAGCATATAGAGTAGAGTATTGTGAGAGATCGAGTAAGTGAGTATACCTGCATTTACAGTAGATATAGCATTTTCCTTCAGGTCAGTCCAATATTCGTAATAAATCATTTTGAATGTTCACCGCAACATCTGACACACACACTAGTCATTTGTCAGTTTCTCTTGCTTTGTGTTCACAACAAGTTTCAGTCTTTTCAATATAAAAGTATTTTCTACTGACTGACTTGAGTCTGTGCCGATATCTAATGGCATAATAATTTAACTTCTATTGCGGCTCACGGTCAGAGACTATTTCTTTCCAGTGGAAGGAAGACTTTGAGTGAGTTGCATTGATACATATTTTTTGGTTTTAATATTTGTATTGTGTGGTATGCAGACGCGGATTAATGCACAGGCTGGTCTAGGCTGCAGCCTAGGGGCCCCACGTGTGCAAGGGGGCCCCTGATTGGCCAGGATATTTTTATTAATTTACATTTGCTCATATAAAACATTGAAAAAAAGGCTGATTGGGTAGATGTGGGCCACATCTACCCAATCAGCTGGCCCAATGGTTCATAAGGTCAAATTGGTCTTCTAATGATACGTCACTGGGGTGCTACAGGACAGCAAAGCAGCAAGATGTCCGATAGAAAATACGATAGTGGAGCACAAAACCGGAAAGCCCAACGGCTGAAAGAACACCGTGACCAAGATCTTCTAAAGAAAATCCCCAAATTGACTGGTTATTTCAAGGCTGCCGAATCTTCATCTAGTCGACCGGGTAAAGATCCACAGGCACAGGAGGACTGCCAGCTAACGGCTAACATTGGCGCGGTTGAGCTGTAGCCGCAGCTAGCTCTAACGTTACTTATGGCAAAGACACTTCCCAACTCCAAGCAGACCACGACCATGCCTCACAACCAGGTTACTTGGACTCAGATAAAGACTCGGAGACAGAGGGTCGGACACTTCAACCTGTTATTTATTGTCCTGTACTGAGCTTAAGTATCATTACTTTTACTAACTAACTAACCAAATGTTTTCCCATTTATAACATTGATCTAGACCTGCCAGAAATGATTAAATCACTGAGGGAGTGTGTGGAGTGTGTCCGGGCATCGATGTCCTCGTTTAGGGAGAGCTCTTTATCTGCAGTCATCATCATCTGTGGACAGTGACATTGAAATGGTGTGTTATAATTGAGGGATGAACATATGTATTCATTACTTGACAGTTCATTCATAAGGAATTCGATATTTGCACTATGGACCTATTGTCTTTGGCAGCATCATCTTGTTGGTAATTGGGTCAGTAATAAAGGGATGGGATTTAATAGGTTATATGTTTCACAAATCAGTCATATGAATTATCTTGCTGTCAGTGGGAACTTCAACACCACTGGTCTTAGCACTCCCTAGTGGTCTATATTAGCAGTGTTTCCAAGTAAAGATTGAATTAACATGTTTAATGTTTGGATAATGTCTGTTCATTCCTCATAAGTAGGGAGAGATAATCTGTCCAGTTTATCCTTCTTTCTCTCCCTTGGCCGCAGAACAGTGACCGTTTCAAAGAGGGCCTTCCTGCGGCTGAAGAGATCTCGCATGAGCACTGTTGCCCAGGAGCTGTCCTGTATTCACAAAGGAGGGCCTTGCACAGTCAGAACACAGCTTGATGTTGCCAAGGCTATTACAGGGATGTCATTGTTTTGAGTTACATGTAGTCTATTTAAAAGCGTCTGTGATTTCCATAGAAGCTAGATCACATGGAAACTGACCACCAGTAATTACTAAATACATGTTGGACTCTTTACTGGTAGCAGTATTGGTATACCATACTGACAACATTTCTCAGTTTCCAGAAGGGTATTCCAGAAAGCAGGTTATGTGAACACGTAAGTGAACCCTGAGATGAGGGAAACTTTTTCCTGAATGAGAGGTATCTTAAACTCTGTGTCAGTCGCCATGGTAACTAACCTGCTCGCTGTCGGGTTTACTGGAAGAAACCCTGAGTCTGACGGAGCCGGTCCTTTCCTTCTCAACAGCATCATGTTGAAGCAGAAATAAAGGTTTAAGCCTAAAAGAGTTCATAAAAGCATGCAAGACAGTCTCTTTTTGAGGACAAAAATCCAAAACAGAAATAAAAGAATTGCATAGTTTAAAAACTGAGCGCCATGGGGTATCAGCTCTTTTGTCAAGCATTTTCTTGTTAAGGATAAGAACACACATTTTATACAGGCCTTTTCCTTTACAGAGAAAAAAATCAACTGAAAGGAATTTTTCCTGTTTTAATGAAATACCTGAACACTCTTCAGAATGTGTGTGAGTTTGTGCTGGTGGTGTGTAGTAGTAGTGCACTCAGTGCCAAAGAACATGGCAGCAGGCCTGAGCCTTTTACAAGACAGAGAAGTGGATGACGTCACTACAGGCGCTCTTTTATACTCAGTGCACCTGTAGTGTCTGGCTCAATCTGTGTCAACATCACACACTAAACTCATGCTAGTCAGGAGTGAAGTCCACATAAGCAGACAACTCACAGATACTCACAGATATTGTGCAGACACTTTCAATAGGAAACAGCTAACATTCGTGTTATATTAGTGGTGGTTTGTGGCATTATTCATAATGAATTAATGCTGATGGGAAATGAGGAAATCCACTCAACTCCACATCCACTCAATAGGGAAGTGTTTTCTAATGGCAGAAACCAAATCAATTATGATACTTAGTAGAAGAGCTTCAGGTTAAATCCTTCATGATGGACACTTTAAAGAATGCTTAACAACTGTATTGTTTATCATTTGAGCTATTATAATCTTCTAAATCATCATATGTGAAATATATGCATCACATCACTTTTGTGTTCACTATCAACATGTGGATGAAAGTGTTCATTACTGTCATTATTACCATTAAGCTAAGATGCTGCTTGATCGTTCTTCAAGTGCAAAAGACCGCTGAAAACCCCAAAAAAGCCATTTCTGTTTAAACCGAGAGTTTCTTAGTGAGCTAACAACATTAACGATAATTTACCCTGAGATGTCGAGAGCAAACGCAAGATGCTAGTACAGTAACGTTAACCTTAGCTAACTAGCGAGCTCCAAGTAGCGAGCATAGATAACTAAATAGTATGACGACCTATTTACACGGAGGTTAATATTATTTCCGGCCTGTGTTGTTATGTAAATCTACAAAATACAACTGTAGATACATCTATGTCCATCCCTTGTGTCGGGTAGTGTTATAATGGCTATATTTCATCAGCAACACATGACTCAGGAGCTAACTAGGCTAGTTTGGTTGCTTACAGAAGCTCACTCGCTCCTACTAGCTAACGTCACCTTCTCCACTGCAGTTGAAACCATTGTCATTCCACAATGAATCTAGTCAATTTGTTAAAATATTTAGTTTGAGAACTGAAGTATGATAATTCTGCATGTTTGTATTTCAGTGTAGCCTACATCAGTGTTTCTCAACCAGTGGGTCGCGACCCACTAGTGGGTCGTTGTTCGTTCTATAGGGGGTCGCGAGACTTTCTCTGTGTTAACCGCACAGCCAATAAGTGGGCTTCACAAAAGGCTTATTGCAACAGGCTACATTTACATGCAACCAAATCCAAATAATCCGTTAGTAAACGCATTGACGGTTCAATCGGACTAAAAAGCCTTCATGTAAACACCTTAATCGATCCGATTGAGCTCGATCCGAATACAATTTCAATTCGATTGAAAGGGGTGGTTTATTCCTTTTCTAATCCAACTGGGAGGACATAAACGCTTGATCGGATTGAAAACCGAAACTAAAGGACTGCGCATAGCATAATGATGTATGACGCGCTGAACGAGCTGTTCTTCCTTTTGAGTAAAGTGTCGTATAAATGAGCGTACCATCATTCTAAAATTCTCCTTTCACTCAGCGTCTGTGAAGTGGAGCAGGACAACATCCCACCAGTCCTTGTTTCAGACTCTCATTCACAGACGACTGGTTTTGGGTGCTGGGCATTTTTACTGCGTGATAAATAAGCAGCACGGGCACGGCACAACGGTTCATATGCTCATCGTCTCCAAATTATGACCAGCAATGGATAAATATTAAGTCTGCTGTTTAAAACAAATAAAGAACCAATGTAAGGGAACAGTTAGTATGTGCAAACAGCGGGAAACTCTGTAGGCTATATTCGTGCAGTGTGCGCATGTCAAAAACATATAATTCGATTTGAATCTTGTGACATATAAACGCGCACATTAACCCTAGCGTTCATGTAAACACTATTCAGATTCATCAATCGGAATTAATTCAGTCCGATTGAAACAAAAGTTAGGGTTAGGGTTACGGTTAGGGTTAGGGTTAGGGTTAGATTCAAACCAGAAATGACAACTCGCAGATTGTGCAACGAAGTTTCTCTTCCCATTTAGCACTACTACCATAAAACTTCAAATAGAATAGACGAATAGACGCCTGTCTCTTTTACACGCCTGGTGTGGTGACAGGATTGGGTAAATAAAGGCCGGTCTCAAATAGAAGCCGGGTCTGTTTTTTAGTTTCGGGTTGTATTTAATCTTCTAAAACCCGTCAGATCGTCCGCTTGCTGCGCTTGACAGTGCATAACGAGCAGAGAGAGAGAGAGAGAGAGAGAGAGAGAGAGAGAGAGAGAGAGAGAGAGAGAGAGAGAGAGAGCCCCGGCCGCGCGCGCGCACTCTCACGTCTTCAAACAACACGAGCGCTGTCTTGCTCTCTATCCCTCGCGCATATTAATCAAAATCAATTGACACGATAGTAAAAGGTCGGAAGACTGCAGTTTCACGTGGAGCATTTGGAGATTTTTAGAGATTAGAGACTCTAGGAACAACATCTCAATGAACAACATCTCAACACTAAATTATAAAGGCCGGTCTCATATAGACGCCTGTCTCAAATATACAAGCCGGTGCAGTTCGACGATTTGGGAAAATAAAAGCCCGGGCTATTATTTAAAGTTTTATGGTATCTTTGTGAGTCGGGATTTTCAACAGTGACTGCAACGAAAACAAAAAGCAGGAATAGGCTGACAACAGTTTGTGTGCGACACTACGAGTCACACTTTTCCAAATTCCACCGCGTCTGGCCTGATCAGAGCGGCAGTCTCAAGGCTATCACATTAACGTGAGTAAAAAAATCAGTTTGCCTCATAGTCTGCTTAATTATTGAAAATGTTTGTGTGTTTTCGTGATTATCATTAATTATAATAAGCATATGCCTGCGTTGTAGCCTATAGATCTAAAGAGGCATTTCAGTTATTCTTGATTTATTTAGTGGGTCATTTGACTGGCATACAAAAGAAAAATGGGTCGCAGTAGGCAAAAGGTTGAGAAACCCTGGCCTACATCACAGCTCCTGCGTACAAATCTGTGGAACAGCCAATCAGAGCAGAGCTCAACATTATTATTCATGACCCTTCCAAATAAGGAAATAACAGCCCATTTCATGCTGGGACAAATCCTAGAGTTATAAATGAACATGTAAAACATGTAAAAGCTCATCTGGAGGATCTTTGCCCTTACCTAAGCCACACACCTTCATGTAGATATCAGAACAATTAAAATATTCTATCAATGTGTAACCCATTAGTAGGATCTAACACCCCGAAAAAAAAAAATAAAGAAAAGGAGGAAAAATATCTACTGGGTCTGAGCTCACCAAATACCTATAAATCTCAACCTATAGAAGTATCTGGAGTCCCGGGTTCGGGGTCTCACACCTTGCTTTAATCAAAAGAAAAGAACATATGATTAATCATTTTAAATGTGTGTCTGCACTTGTTTAAGTTAATGTCTGTAGTACTAACTGGACAAATAAATAAATGAAAATAATATTAAGTAAACCAATTAATAAAATTAAATATGAAATAGAATTAATTAATAAATGATAATGAAATGAATTAACAGATAAACCAATCAGATCACTGAACAGTAACTGTTTACTGGAATTTCATTCCCTTCAATGTGCAGGGATCACTTTTCACACATCACATGAGAATCCTCTTTGACAAATCACCATTTGAAAACAAAATCATTGACAATCAAAGAAAATCAAATATAATAAGAAAAAAAAAAAATCAGTTTGTGCACACTGCAGTATGAGTGCTATGCAAATGATTCTGTTCTGTTAATGTGAATGTAATGGACTCAGTTCATGTGAATATGGCTCAGTTCAATTCGTTTGAATGTGACCCAGTTCGCGTGAAAATGAAGATGACTCAGTTCAGTTCGTTTGCATGTGAATGCCTACTAAACTCTTTGCAGTGATGAAAACTGAACGTGAAGACAGTCCCCGATGACGCAACTCCTCCACAGTGGAAATCCAGCGCGCTCTCCCTCACGGCGCGACTCGACCAGGATCACAGACCGTCGAAACAATCCCAACTAATGTAACAAAACAGTTCAAACACCCTTTTAGAAAGATATTGACAACGATGATTCAGATTATCAACAGCCACACATGTGGTTCACGATCTCTCTTTTCACTGAGCTGGCGCGCATATGACGTCAGCTCTCATCGACGCAATACTCTTAACAATTTTGTTGCTCAGTGAATACAAAATAATTCGCCTTTGGCTAAGCCACACCCTAGAATGTAGATTGACCAATCACAGCGCAGCCAAGAACGAGCTCCCACAGTGGTCCGACACTTTTTCACAGCGCTCCATTGACTTTAACACAGGCGTCTCATATTTTTGGTCTCGGCAGGCTATTACCGTCGTAGTTTTATCAAAAATATGGTTAACGTTGTGCCTGGGGCATTTGTAACACAGATGCGTGTTTCCCAGAGAGGTTGGAGGGGGGTGTCCGTTTTTTTCCCTTCCCAAACCGAAGTCAAATCCTGACAAGTGTCGTCTAGCACACGCTGCTAATAAATAAATTACAACGTTATACTCGCGTAGTCCGTTTGCTTTGTAATAACGATTATAGAAGTGAATAGAGACCTACCCAGCTTTGCATGAACAGTGTTGCTCCTTGATATTGTTAGTCCCAGCCTCCGTCTCGATTAGTAGGATATGCGGTGGTTAATTTTTTTACTGTGACCGGTATGCTTTTGCCTCTATTTGGATGCCTTGTTGTTCCTTGCGTTTCACCTGTATGTCGTGAATATAGCCTTCGAACGTATATTGCAGCCCCTTTTGCCTACTTCTATCGGACACTTTATTTGCTGCTTTATAAAAGTTTGATAAAATTTCAGCAGGAAGAGCTGTCACAGCATAAGCCATGTTGATACCAGAGCCCAGATGAAGTTTGTTTGTCGGACGTAGCAACAGTAACTAAGGGGGGCGGGGCTTAGCCAAAGGCGAATTACAAAAAAAAAAAAACATGTCTGAACATTTCATGCATTAGGAAAGAAAAAATAAATATATATATAATCAAGACAAAAAAATAAATCATACATGAAAAATATATAACACAGCCTCAATTAATTGGGTGGGTTACATCCTCCCCTGCTGAAACTCTGATGTCCTCATCAGATACTTAACTTGGTACATGACCTACAATACTAAATAACAATTCACTTTGAGTTTGTTGCACTCTTATCTGTTGTTGCATCATTTCAAGTACTTGACTAAAATAATTAGGTTTGGGTTCTACATGTACACTCTGCATCCCACATTGTGCTTTCCAAACAAAGTCTTTCAATTTACTTGGGGGTCTCTTCTCTCTTTGGGACCTCCTTAACTCAACATTAGAATCAAGTTTCTCTTCAGCACTCAACTCATCGGGATGTACTGACACCTCATTAACATCATCCAATAAGGACGAGACATCTTGCTGGATTACAGTCTCATTAACATCATCCACATTGTCCTCAACAGATTCAGTGCCTTGCCAATCACCTTTCTGTATTTCAACTTCATGCTCATTCAACAAACTGTGAGATACAAAAGGTTCAGAGACTTCTTGCAAGGCTGTCCCCAACTGGAACTCTGGGGCATAAGGATTCAGAGACACATTGTGACCTTCAGTTTCCACATTCTCATCACAACATTCAGCCTCCATGTCCCCTTCCAACTCAAGTTTACGCCTCCTGCGTGTAACCGCTCCTTCGACAGCCAGAGCCTCATCAATCTCATCATGACTAGTTGGAAGAAACCCACATGGAAGTAATAGATCTCTGTGCAGGACACGCTCAGGGCCTTCGCAATTCTCAGGCTGAATAACATACACAGGGATCTCTACATTAGGCTGCTTTACCACTACATAGATGGTGGATTCCCAACGATCTGCAATCTTGTGCTTTCTCCGGATGTTAACATTTCTTACAAGAACACGATCACCAACTTCTACTGTAGCAGCAGTCACTTTCTTATCCCATCTAGCTTTATTCATCAATTGCCTCTTTTCCGCATTTTGAACGGCCAATTGATAAGCGTACCTCAGCCTTCGTTTCAACTCACTGACATAATGAGTATGAGTTTTGGAATTATGCCCCTTTGGGTTAATCCCGAAGCAAAGGTCAATTGGGAGATGAGGTTGGCGTCCAAACATCAGAAAGAAAGGAGTCTCACCAGTCGCATCATTCCAAGTGCAATTGTACGCATGCACTACAGGACGGACATATTTTCTCCAATGTTCTTTCTTTTTATCACTCAGGGTTCCCAGTAAATCCAGTAGGGTTCGATTAAATCTTTCTACTGGGTTTCCCCGCGGGTGATAAGGTGTAGTGCGGGACTTAACTCCAGCTAGTGTGCACAACTCCTTCACAAGCTCAGACTCAAAATTGGCCCCCTGATCACTATGTATTCTCTTAGGAAAACCAAAACTGCAAATCAGATTTTCCCACAACACCGAAGCCACCGTTTTGGCTGTTTGGTCTTTAGTTGGAAATGCCCAAGAAAACTTAGTGAAAAAATCAGTAATGACTAATATGTTGCGGGTGTCATTTGAATCCGGCTCTAATGAAAGATAGTCAATACAAAATAATTCCAAGGGAGAATAAGCTTTGATGTTCACTAGTTCTGCAGCTCTTTGTACACGTGCCTTTCTCTTGACGCATCTCTCACAAGTCCTGCACTTTTTCTCCACATATTCTGCCATTTTAGGCCAATAAAATCTGCCTCTTGCGAGCTCCAGTGTCCTTTCATACCCCATGTGCCCCGTCTCATCATGAACTCCTTCAAGAGCCCTGTCTCTGAAACTCGGGGGAACCACCAGCTGCCTGTATTTTTGCCCATACTGATCAGATACCGTACGATACAGAACGCCATCTACTAAGGTGAGTCTGGGCCTTTCCCTCAGCATCAGACTCACTTCTTTAGATTCTTTGAGTCTATCTGCATGAGCTAAAGTTTCCTCAGACACCACAAGGTCAATTACCCTTCTGATAGCTATATCCTCTCTCTGTAACTTGAACCAATCTGTTGGAGACATACTGGGTAAAGCAGTTTGTCCAGGCCAGTGCTCAGGTTCTATCAAATCATCAGGAACCACATCATCATTGCAAAGAAGCATCTCGACAGCGGGATTTGAGATGACTCTGCTTTCCAGCAGGTCTCCCTCCTCACACGGCTGTACGACATGCGTCTCGCAACACACTAAATGTCGTAAACACACAGTTTTGATTGCTTGATGCTCAATGTTTTCAAACTCAGTTGCTGCACATTCTGCTCTACTTATCAAGTTTGCTACTCGTTCATCGATCTGTATGGCCTCCTCATCATCCATAAGTGGTTCTTGAGGACGACGTGACAGCCCGTCCGCGTCGACATTAGATTTGCCCGCTCTGTACTTATTACCCTCTGGGGTCGGCGGTCTCGCCGGCGATACCAGCTCACTTTTTTCCTTATCAGTGCAAAAGAGACTCAAATTACTCTGTTAATTTTGATCTTACATATAAGTGTTGTACATCATTCGATCCTGTTAAGTTTGTATTTTTTTTGTGGAACCTCATAATAAAAACAAAGTGTTGTGCTTTTCGCCTAATAAAGAAAAATAAACATGATGCGCGTTCTGCGTTCTCTCTGTCAGTGAAGTCCATTCAGAAACGCGTCCGAAAAATCATCTGTAACTCTGCAAATACTCAGTCAAACAGGTACACAGGCACACAGGCATGAAGCCTGAATTATCTTCTTTTAAATGAAGTAATTTAAATAAAAAAAAAAAATTTCTCATTTTATGTAATCTGTACGAAAAGAGAGAGATGATAGTCGTTCTCGTCTCAGCTCATTAAAGTTAATTTGACCACGCCCACGGAGCGCGCGCTCTATTCAAACACAAATGCTCTGAGGCGATCCACGCCCACATCAGCTGGATAACCCACCGAAAGAGACTCAGATTTACGACGCTGTGAGGAATAATAGTACTATCTTAATAATAATCCTGGAAAAAATGACCTCAGAAGTAGGCTACAGGTAGTTTCATTTGGAGGAGCAACGGATCCAGCCGAGGAAATAGGTACATTCTTTATTTTCAAGTGCTTTGTGCTAATCGCGATATGGAATAGTGTCTGTAAACAAAAAGACTGTTTGAATCGCGTTTTTGTGTGTGAATGAATGAACAGCTTTTACCTAACTATATTCCAATGCTGAGATGAGTAAAAATCGACTGAAATATGTTGAAATAAAATATTTTTGTATAAGCAACGTATTAAACTGCAAATTAACATTTATATGTCCTAATCATAAAAACGATATGTTACATATGAAAGACAAGATGTCGTTTTTACTGTAAAATACTGCCACATCAAATAAGCTTGTTTGCTAAGATGTTATTATAGTGTTTGTTCGATTGTAAACTATATTCAAACTAATTAATCCACAACTGTGAAATATGTATGATAAAATGTATACTTTAGTATATAATACAAAGAAAGATTACATTTGAAATATAGTTAAAATTTTTATTGTTGTTGTAATTGTAACCTTTTTATTAAAATAGCAAAAATATATGTAGGCTACATATAAATAAATCTTAGGTAAATCTTAAAACCTCAATATAAGCCTCCTCTTTAAATTATTTGTATTGTGTTTTATTAGTGACACATTTGGGATACATTCCCAAACTTTCTGTAAAAACAGTATGATAATTAACTGCACAATTACTAGAAATTTTTACATTTGATATTATACAATTTGCAAGCACAATTTGAAAAATAAATAAATAATTGGAACTGTGAACCAATTTTGTATTATATAGGCATATATATATATATATATATATATATACAGTATATATATATATATATATATATATATATATATATTGTCATTGCATTCTTGTGGCTCAGTGACACACCTGAATGAAAGGGTCATTAGTATGCAGCCCCATTATGCGCTCATTATGCGGGCCCATTGTCTTCTCAGGTGTGAATCACAGCAGGTCACACCCCTGCGCATATTGCCTTTCCAAACAAAAAGTGTCATTTTTAAATTTAAACCAATCTATTGTTTTATGTGAATGATAAGGCAGGATGATTTTCAGATCATTTTGAAGAAAAAACTCTAGGCGACAACATCAGTTAGTCAAAAGTCTTGTGGACAGATATTTAGTATGTGTTTTGTGGCCTTATTTCAGAAACTTTAAGTTTTAGTTTTTTCAATAACCACGCATAAACAATATTCTCTCAAAAATACAAAAATGTACATACATGTTGATAACACATTATGGTAGCCCTGTGTGTGCTAAATAGAGTGTAATTACACATTTGCCAGTAATATGTATAAGCAACTGAAAAAAGCACAAATGTCAGAGTATGTCAAAACATCTCAAGGACCCCAAAAACACCTTGGACCCCAGAGGGTTAATATCAAAATCATACATAGACAGAGCCGCGAGCCACCTATGGCCAGCCGCATCCAATTTAGCCGTAGTGAGCACATACACTAATGGATTGTTGTCTGTTAACACGGTAAACTTTGTGCCATACAAGAAATCGTGAAATTTTTCACAAACAGCCCATTTGAGTGCCAAGTACTCTAGCTTGTGGACTGGGTAGTTTTTCTCACTCTTAGAAAGACCACGACTGGCATAGGCGATCACTCTTGTCTTTCCATCTTGAACTTGATATAAAGCAGCGCCTATGCCAGTGACGCTGGCGTCAGTGTGTAGAATGTATGGTAACTTCCAGTCCGCAAAACCTAGAACAGGCGCAGTTGTAAGCTTTTGAATGATAGTGTCAAAAGCAACATGACACTCATTATCCCATTTCCCAGCTAGAGATTGCGCTTTACTCCTAACACGGTAAGATGTTGACCGCCCTCTAGTAGAGAATTCACCCTGTAATAACGCATTCAGAGGCTTAACTATCTGGGAGTAGCTTTCAGCAAATCGCCGGTAATACCCAGCAAAGCCTAGGAATGACCTCAAATCTCTGACAGTCTTTGGGATGGGCCATTCTGTTAAAGCAGAAATCTTGTCTGGGTCAGGATGTATACCTTGAGCAGAAAGAACATGCCCTAGATCAGGGGTCACCAAACTTTTTTCTCCGGGGGCCACATTATCGTTCCTGACTGTGATGGGGGGGCCAGGGCCGGGGCCGGGTCAGCTATATAACATAGAATTGTATGACCCAGACAAAAATGACGCAGATTATATTCTTTGAAAACCGCCACACTTTCTTTACAAATAATACAAACTGCACGGTCCTTACACTGAACAAAAAAATAATCGTTGGTCCACTGTTCTTTGAAAACTCTGCACTCTCTATCAACTTTTCGTTTAAAGCTAGACATTTTTCTGTCCTGAACACTGACAGTTCCCTGCGCGTGCGTTGTCTGTCACTGCTTGATCTCGAGCATGTCGGGTAACGGATTCGACAAATATAGTTCATTTTCACATTTTTAGTTCATTCAACTAAATGTTTTTTTTTAACTGAAAAAAATCAACAAAATACCAGATGCAGACATGTTATTATTTTCCAAAAAGCAATGAAAAAAAAAATAGGCCATGACGACTTTTGGGGATTGCCTCATTGGGCCGGTTCAAGTAGTCGGGGGCAGAGGGGCTGGGGGGCCAGTCAAAGGGGGGTGGCGGGCCTCAGTCGGCCCGCGGGCCTTAGTTTGGTGACCCCTGCCCTAGATATTTGACGGAAGTTTGAAAGAACTTACACTTGGAAGGTGCTAACTTCAGCCCAAAAGCGGAGATACGTTGGAGAACCTTCATGAGCCTAGCCTCATGTTCTTCAAGGGTGTCAGAGAAAATGATCAAGTCATCAAGAAAAGCTATAACTTCCTGTAAATTTAAACCAGCCATGACTTTCTCCATGGTTCTCTGAAAAGTTGCTGGAGAATTCGTCAGCCCTTGTGGTAAACGCCGAAATTGCCAGTTTCCAAACGGCGTAGTGAATGCAGTTTTGGGACGATCACTCTCTTCAACCTCCAACTGGTAATATCCACTTTTTAAATCTAGGACCGTGAACCACTTTGAACCTGACAGCAATGTAAAGGTCTCCTCGATCCTGGGAAGAGGATATGCATCTCCCTTTGTCAACTTTTTTAGTTTGCGATAATCAACCACCATTCTCAAGTCACCGTTTTTCTTCCTCACCAGTACTACTGGTGAAGCGTAAGGACTATTCGATTCTTCTATAATCTCACTAGCAAGCAAATCTAACAAGTGTTTCCTCAAGTCTTCAAAGTCAGCTGGAGAGATACAACGAGTACGCTCTTTGAACGGAACATGCTCAATTAGCTCTATCCTATGTGCCACGCCTGACACTCGTCCCACATCTAGATCATGCTTGGCAAATGCACTTGATGCCTCACAGTTTATTCTTCCCACTATGCGAGCTTTGAGCTCCTCAGAAATGGGGGAACCATCAAAATCTAGAACCACAGGATCGTCTGCCTTTACCATAAGACTTGCTATAAGGGAAGTGGTAGTTTGAGAAGTACTTACATTATCCAAGATAGGCACAGAATTAATCCAATCCACAACTGAACACTCAGCGAGCACTCCCTTTGGCTGCAAGGTTACACTGTGGTCTGAAACATTTCGAAGGACTACTTTGACTTTATTTCGAGCTCTAGCCTCAGCTTGTATCAACTTGCATTCCACGACTAAGCCACCTGGAATGTGATGCATCAGTGGTTCATCAATGATCATCATTTTACTCTGGCCACAATCTTTAGCTCGATACACCCCAGTCACTTCACACTTTTCCCCTTTACTGATCGTTACAGATTTCTTGCCCGACAGTCTGACTGGGGCGAGGCACTGTGCCCCTTTACAAGGTGTCGATGTAGCGTCACAAGTACTATAAGCAGCCATCCAGTTACTGCTAATGGGCATTTGCAGTAGGTGTTCCTTTCCCTGCAGCATATTACTATCTTGTACAAGATGACGGAGGACATTTGTACCCACTAACAAGGGTAAACGAGCATTGTAGGATTGATCTGGACAGACTAGCGCTAGTGCGGAAACCACTGCATCGGTCCCACAAGCAGACTCGGGAAACTGCACATCTATTTCAATGTATCCAAGATAAGGGACTAATTGCCCTGCAGCCCCCTCAACCCGGAGTAGTTCTACCATGGGGGTAATACCCCTATGCTGTAAATACTGCTTGTAGAAAGATTCAGCTACACCTGGGACCCAGTGTCGATTAGACAACAACACTCAACGTCGTCCACCCAAGCCTTACTTTCCCAAGGTTCTCCAACTAAGCCTCTAGGAACCTGGTTTATCTTTGCTATGGAACCTGTTGCAACTCCAGCCTCTGTTCATTCCACAACAGAGGCTCCTCCATGTTTAAATGAGCAGTGGGAGTTGTCACTTTGTTTTGAAAACTCCTTTGCTCATGTCTCTGCACCAACTTTTTCTGCACCAAGGCTGCATTCACTGGATTAGTGCACTGCTGCAGATAATGAGAATCCTCACCACAGCGATAACAAAACCCACTCATGGGCAGTGACTTAGCTTGAGTTTGAGGCACAGGGCGTGATGGTTTCCCTTCTTTGCCCATTTTCTTGTTAGGCACATTTGACTGGTGTTGATCATATGGCAGTTTCTTCACTGAAGCTGGCTTCTGTGCCTTTGCTTTAGCCACCTCAGCTTCAAGCTCTTTAATGCGTTCTGTCAAGGCCAGATTGGCTTGTGCTTCCCCGGAGTTTACTACAAATCCCTGATCAGCAGTAACATGCACTTGGCTCTGCGCTCTTACAGGAGGCATGCATAAATGGACATTCATACGTTTCTCTTTAAGCTGCTTCTCATGCTCGAAAGACCTCAGTTTGAAGAGCAAACTGGAATAGCTCAAGTCAGGCTGTAAAGAGTCTGATAGCAAATCTTTAAGACGCAACTGCGTTATCAGGACTTCATCCCAGCACCCTCTGATGAACTGCTTGAGAAGCAAAGTGTCAGAATGTTTGCCAACCACTCCCTTCTTTTCAACCACCTCCTGCATCAAGGAATGAAGACGCCTCAAATAATCAGAGGGCTTTTCACCTCGGTTTTGGTGCGTCTCTATAAACTGAATGTACAGCTCATCTCCCCCAGTGACACTACCATAAGCTTTATCTAGCTCCCTTGCGTACGTTTCTGGTGGCGCATTTGTACCTACTCCTAGGGCAACATTAAGAGCAGGGGGAAGGAGACTATCCAAAATGTGCCTTCTCTTATGCCTCTCCATCAGAGAAGTATCTGAAAGTAACTGCCTAGCGTACAATTTCCACTTGATGAAATCAACTTCCCCACTAGGCTTGGGGCAATGTCCGGAAAACATTCTTAACTTGGGGGGTAAGGGAACATGTCCCTGGTAATCAGAGTCATGTTTCACCACATGTTCCACCACTACACGCTGTACATCCTGTGGTATAGTGAAAGTGATAGGAGTTTCATGTGTTGCGTTCCTCTCCACAGGAGGTGAATCAGTTCGAATTGCAAAAGACACTTTTGATGCCGAATTGGCGACTACAGTAGGCGTTGCTGCTGGCATTACATTACCAAACTTTCTTGGAGCAGGGGTTGAAGTGGAGGGGCCCCTATCAACACCATCAGCTTTGTGTGCAAGCTTAGTCGCAACCTGCTGGCTTAGTTCATATACATTTACGCAGTGAAGTTGTGCCAAACTCTCTATTTGCACCAACAGCTGATCAGCCATATCATCCAAGGTTTGACCTGAAGGTTCACTCTGTATTGGTGTTGGGGAGCTAGATTGAGGTTGCACATCTTCGATCTGTCTACCCTCTAGTGGCACAACACCCCATACATTTTGGCCATCTGCATTCAAATATTCTTCTTCAGCTATTAACGGGGTAGTAACTTCCTGAAATTCACACAGAAGCTCTCCTGAGAATCTGTCACCTAACCACTCCACTTTCTTCACCTCATAAAGATGATCAAAATATCTTCTCACTTCCATAAGAGTAGTATTTGGATCTACTTTTGTAAGTATTACAGATCGTTCAGGATCAAAATTATGCTGCTTGCACAAGTCCATTGTGAGCGAAAGAAGAAAATTAAAAAAGAAATAAAAAAAAACTTATATAGATATAAAAATAGTCGGAAAAACCAGGATCAAACTTTTGTCAAACAAGCGCAGCCCCACGTTGGGCGCCAAATTTTTCTCTCTCTATTCTTGGATGTAACCCATTAGTAGGATCTAACACCCCGGAAAAAAAAAAATAAAGAAAAGGAGGAAAAATATCTACTGGGTCTGAGCTCACCAAATACCTATAAATCTCAACCTATAGAAGTATCTGGAGTCCCGGGTTCGGGGTCTCACACCTTGCTTTAATCAAAAGAAAAGAACATATGATTAATCATTTTAAATGTGTGTCTGCACTTGTTTAAGTTAATGTCTGTAGTACTAACTGGACAAATAAATAAATGAAAATAATATTAAGTAAACCAATTAATAAAATTAAATATGAAATAGAATGAATTAATAAATGATAATGAAATGAATTAACAGATAAACCAATCAGATCACTGAACAGTAACTGTTTACTGGAATTTCATTCCCTTCAATGTGCAGGGATAACTTTTCACACATCACATGAGAATCCTCTTTGACAAATCACCATTTGAAAACAAAATCATTGACAATCAAAGAAAATAAAATATAATAAGAAAAATGAAAAAAAAATCAGTTTGTGCACACTGCAGTATGAGTGCTATGCAAATGATTCAGTTCCGTTAATGTGAATGTAATGGACTCAGTTCATGTGAATATGGCTCAGTTCAATTCGTTTGAATGTGACTCAGTTCGCGTGAAAATGAAGATGACTCAGTTCAGTTCGTTTGCATGTGAATGCCTACTTGTCACGTTAGTACTGAGGGACGAAGACACAAAGATAGAGTGACAATGTTTATTTAAACAAACATAAGCAACTTCATAATACTTGAAGGCTCGTGATGACACAGGGAATTCCAAAGTCCCAGAGGATCCGTGAACGTGAGTGAAACAGAAAGAGCTTGACTGGAATCAGCTGGATCTTACTGAAAGCCACTTGAACTGCCGGAGATCAGTGCAGGTGAAACACAGGAAGGTGATCGTGAGTATCAGGAAACCCACTTCACGGATGCTGCAGAGGAGATATAATCAGGATGTTAGAATTGTGAAGAAACCACTTGAAGTCAGGCAATAACTGGAACCAGGCAATGAACACAGAGAACCAGTGAGTCACGGGTAACGGAAAGACGAGACCGGACGCTGAATGAGAGGAGACTGAAGCTTATGAACGGTGTGCATCAAGGTGAGTAATGATGAAGAGCAGGTGGGAGCGATTAGAATTCCGGGGATGATGAGCGAGACCAGGTGTGCTGAGTTGAGATTGATGGAGTGGTGTCATTGATGATTGAATCCGTGACAGTACCCCCTCTTCCACGGCCAGCTCCTGAGGGCCGTAGCCCCCGACGACGAGGGCGACCCCGCAGACGAGGTCTTGGACGATCCGGATGATCCCGGTGGAAGTCTTGGAGGAGAGCGGGATCCAAGATGTCATCCCGATGAACCCAGCTGCGTTCTTCAGGTCCAAATCCCTCCCAGTCCACGAGGTACTGAAGTTGACCTCCCTGACGACGAGAGTCTAAGAGGGTGCGAACCTGGTATACTGAATCCTCTGCGGGGTCCACTGGAGGATGAGGGGGCGTTTCGTCGGTGCTCGTTTCTGTGGTTCGAGATGAGAGGGGTGTGAAGTAAGGCTTTAACAAGGAGACGTGGAAGGTGGGAGCTATCCTGTAGTGACGAGGAAGTGTTAGACGGTAGGATACCTGGTTGACCTGCCTCTCAATCGGGAATGGCCTGATGTACCTGGGACTCAGTTTACGTGAGGGCAGCCGGAGAAGTATGTCCCGGGTCGAGAGCCATACCAACTGACCTGGAGTGTAGAGAGGAGTGGCCCTGCGACGGGTATCAGCCTGTAGTTGATGCCTCCGAACTGCCCCTTGTAGATGGACATGGGCTGAATCCCAGACCCTCTCACTCTCCACGAACCAATGCTGAACTGCTGGTACGTCAGATGGTTCCCCAGACCAGGGGAACAGTGGTGGTTGATAGCCTAAAACGCATTGGAAGGGTGTGAGACCAGTGGAGGACTGACGAAGGGAGTTTTGAGCATACTCCGCCCATGGAAGGTACCGGTTCCAGTGGTCCTGTGTATCGTGACAATAGGTCCTCAGATACCTTCCGATTTCTTGAATTTTACGTTCCGCCTGCCCGTTGGACTGAGGATGGTACCCCGACGTCAAACTGACCGACACCCCTAATAACTTAAAGAAGGATTTCCAGGGGCTTCCGGTATGCGACGGAACGAGGTGGACGTGTGAAACGATAGCTCCGTAAAGTCAGACGATTAAAACCCCTTGAATTCAGCTAATATTATCTAAGTTTAGGTAAAAGACTCGGAATATGAGCGGGGGTACTAAAACAAGAAACCAAAAGATGACTGGAAAAGCGGAACAAGAGGGACGCAAAGGAGGTGAACCGAATACACCAGATGCTAACAATGCTAGCATAAACGCACACAGCAGTGTCTCGACTTCTCAACCAAGTTTGAAAGATATAAGCGATCAAATAAGCAACCTTCGAACTCAGCTAAATGCCGATCTAACATCGTTTAAAGAAGAAGTAAAGAGAGAAGTGAAAGAGGAACTGTCAGAATTCAGACAACAGATTAACCAACAGTTAGCTTCTACGACGCTATCCTTACAAGAACATGACAATAAACTCGAGGAGGCGGCGGCGCGAATTGAGGAATTGGAAAGTTGGTCGGCAGTGGCAAATGAAGTGCTCCAAGAGTCACTAAAAGAGCAAAGGGCATTGCGGGGAAAAGTTGACGATTTGGAGTCAAGGGGGAGGCGAAACAACCTCAGAATATACGGGGTACGCGAGGAAATGGAAGGTACCTCTGTGATTCAATTTGTGGAGAAGCTGTTGGTGAGAGAAAAACTTATTGAAGAAGGGACTGATGCCCAAATACAACGCGCACACCGCTCACTTGGCCCGAAACCGACCCCCGACACCCCCCCGAGATCAATAGTTGTTAACTTTCTTCAGTATAGAGTCAAAGAAGCGGTTCTCAGAAACGCCTGGAAAAAGAAGATTCAGCTTGGGGATAAATTTCTCTCTTTTGACCACGACTACACAACAGACGTGATCCAGCAACGCAAAGCTTACAAAAAGATTAAGCTTGTTTTGAAAGAGAACGGCATACGCTTCCAGACGCCATACACCCGATTGCGTATCCATTGGGAGAGTGGCCAACAGACCTACAACAGCGCTGAGGAAGCCGAAAGAGATCTGCATCGCCGAGGTCTTCTAGTTGAGGGCCACCTCGGTGTGGATAATACCAGCGGAACTGGCACACCAGCGACCCGAAGACTGGACCAAACATCGCCATGGCAACGCATGCCCCGGCGCGGAGAGAAGGAGACAGCCAAGAGAGCACGGGAACGGCTACAGGAATTCCAACGGAAGTTCACTACTTGATCCGAGAAGACAAAGACGTGGAGACCTGAGGGAAATAGGTACTAGCTATGTTCCAAAGAGCTGTGTGTTCAGTTGCTTTTTGTCACAGACTGTCAATGATGTAAACACTAATATTGTCACTCTTTTTTATGATTCAAATAGTCTGATTTGAACGAGCTAAAACGCCTAAGGTAGAATTAGTGGAAAAGCTCTTGTTGTTTTATACGCTGGTTCTGGGAGGGGGTCCTCTCTTAGAGGGAGGCTTTCCCCCTTACCTTATTTTGGCGAAATGGGGGAATTGCAAATACCCTGCCTTGGAAGCCTTTTTTCAGTTTAACGTTATTTGTTCTGTTGCTTTAAGTTCAGTTTTGTTTTTATTTTTATTTACAAAGTTCATGTTCAAAGTTCATGGTTATAAGACAAGCAACCAATCTGAACCACCTCGCATTTATGATGCACAGTCAGAAGCTTAAATTAATGTCATTGAATGTCAATGGATTAGGTAACCCAGTAAAGCGGGCAAGGGTGATGAATAAGATAAGGAAAGACGATATGCACATCATCTTGCTACAGGAAACACATTTAGGAGCTTCGGAGCATGAAAAACTTATTAAATTTGGTTACAATATATTTTATAGCTCATATTCACAAAGTCATAGGAGGGGAGTTGCAATACTTGTAACCAAAAAAATAAAGCTTGATATTTTTAAAGAAATAAAGGATAAGGAGGGTCGATATATTCTAGTAAAGGGTAAAATCAATAATAATCTTATGACATTGGTTAACATCTATGCACCACCGGAATGCGAAACAACATTTTATAAAGAATTCTTTGATACACTCACAGCAGAAGCGGAAGGGATCTGTGTATGTGGAGGGGATTGGAATTCAGTCTTAAATTTGAAACTAGATACCACAAGTAAAAATAGGAGTAAAAGAAATCTTACAAAATTACTAAATATTTTGTTGGAGGAAACTGGCATGGTGGATGTGTGGAGGAAGCTCCACCCAACTATGAGGGACTATACACATTACTCAGTGCCTCACTTGGTTCATTCAAGAATAGACTATTTTATAATGAGACAGGAAGATTTCTACAGGGTAACCGAATGCAAGATCGGAGTCACTGATGTTTCAGACCACAGCGCAATATATTTAACTCTTAACTTGGAGAATAACCCCAAAAATACTGTATGGCGATTAAATGTGGGCCTCCTTAACAACCAATCAGTAGTTGGATCTGTCAAACAGGACATCAAAACATTTATAGAAGAAAATGACAATGGGGAGGTGGATCCATCAATAATATGGGACTCGCTAAAAGCTGTCTTACGAGGAAAACTAATAGCCAAGGTAACAAACATTAAGAAAACTAGGATTGAAGCATATAAAAGATTAATTAAAGATTTAAAAGATAAAGAGGAAAAATTCATTTTGAAAAAAGATCAAGACACTCAAAAAGAAATTCAAAAATTGAAAATGCAACTTGAAAATTATTTAGATGATGAAGTAGAGAAAAAAGCTAGATTTACAAAACAAGCATATTATGAACTAGGCCCAAAATCAACAAAGTTTCTCGCTAGAAAACTACGCAAACAACAAGCGGACTCAACAATTTTGAAAATTAAAGACCCTATCTCGCAAAAGCTTCGAACTGAGCCAAAAGAAATAGAAAACACTTTTTATCAGTACTACAGCAAATTATATTCACTAGAGGGCGCTTCTAACAAAGAGTCGATTAGAGCATTCCTAGACAAATTAGACCTTCCCTGTATAGGAGAAATACAAAATAAAAGAATATTAGCAGAAATCACATCAAAAGAACTGGATAAAGCAATAAATAGACTAAAGGCAAATAAAGCCCCAGGTAGTGATGGTTTCCCCGGCGAGTGGTATAGGACTTTTAAGGTAGAATTGAAGCCGCTTCTCCTTAGAGCTTTAAACTATATCCATAAAGAAGGCAAGACCCCTCCATCATGGAAGGAAGCAATTATTACGCTGATCCCCAAAGAAAATAAAGATAGAGATAATTGTGCCAATTATAGACCAATATCAATTTTAAATGTGGACTATAAGCTATATACATCCATCATTTCTAGACGATTTGAAAGCTTTATTTCTGATATAATTGATGAGGATCAGACTGGCTTTATAATTGGTAGGCAAACGCAAGATAATATCAGAAGAAGTCTACATGTGATTCACAATAT
Source organism: Rhinichthys klamathensis goyatoka (assembly GCF_029890125.1). Lineage (NCBI taxonomy): Eukaryota > Metazoa > Chordata > Actinopteri > Cypriniformes > Leuciscidae > Rhinichthys > Rhinichthys klamathensis. The sequence continues at coordinate 2,046,628 of NW_026606846.1, read as the reverse complement.
CTCCAGCAAAAAGCTTAAAGCGGCCTTGATCAGCCTCGATGCAGAAAAGGCCTTCGATCGAGTAAATTGGGATTTCCTATATCTAACGTTGGAGAAATTTGGCCTTACTAATGACTCTGTTCAATGTATTAGAGCAATTTATGATAAGCCAACCGCAAGAATAAAAGTGAATGGATCTCTGACAGACCGGTTTGAACTTAGTAGAGGATGTAGGCAGGGGTGCGGATTAAGCCCCACCCTTTTTGCTTTATACATTGAGCCACTCGCTCAAGCGATTCGGGAGAAAGAGGATTTAAAGGGGATTATGATCAACGAAAGAGAACAAAGGATCGGATTATTTGCGGACGATATATTGTTATTTCTAGAAGATATTAACATATCACTTCCCATACTGATGGATCTTTTGGGAAAGTATAATGAATATGCTGGATACAAGTTGAACATTTCCAAAACCCAAATACTATTGTTTAATCATTCACCCTCAAATGAAACTGCACGCACATATGATATAAAATGGAGCACCAACAAAATTAAATACCTCGGAGTATTTCTATCCAAAGATTCTTCACTACTATATAATTTTAATTACAACCCAATAAACGAAAGTATTAGAACAGACATCCAGAGATGGTCTACTTATCCACTCGGCTTAAGTGATAGAATAAAAGTGGTAAAAATGAAAAAATCCTCCCTAGGCTACTTTACTTATTTCAATCCCTCCCGGTAAATATTCCGTCAAAACAATTCACAGAGTGGGATAAGCTGTTATCGAAGTTTATATGGGATGGGAAGAGGCCCAGAGTTAGGTATTCAACATTACAGCTGCAGAAGGATAAGGGGGGCATGGCCCTTCCAAATTTAAAAATGTATTTCTATGCAGCTCAATTGCGTTACCTGTGTTGCTGGTGTGACCCTAGTTACTGTGCCAAATGGAAAGAGATTGAGACATGCATCCCTGGGTACAATGTTCAGACACTCGTGGGAGAGGACCATATCCCAACCGATGTAATAGAAATACTTGGCCCAATTGCACAACTCACAATGGAAATTTGGTATAGTGTAGCAAGACAATTAAAATTGAATAAAGAAAGAAAAATATTAAGATGGGTAGCTCATGACAAAGACTTTAAACCAGGAATGCATGACTCAAATTTCAAATTTTGGACCAATAGAGGGGTTACAGCTTTTTGTAATTTAATTAATAATGGGGAAATAAGAAGTTTTCAATATCTGAAAGACAAATTTAGTCTAGATAATCGAGACTTCTTCCGATACCTGCAACTAAGAGAATACTATAATAAAGAAATTAAGGACAGAAACGAACCTAATGCAGTTTTAGAGACTCTGTGTGGTGCATACCAACAGAAAACGCACAAAATTACTTCAAAGCTATACACTAGCTTAATGTCCTGTCAAAAAAACACAACCCTGTATGTCAAAGAAAAGTGGGAAAGAGAAGCAGCTGTCACGATCTCAAATGAAGAATGGTATAAAATCTGTGAGTTGTCACAGACATCTACAAATTCACAAAAATGGAGAGAATTCAATTGGAAAAATTTCATTCGATTCTTTATCACGCCATCTATTAAAGGTAAACAACTGTCCACCCAACAAGTATGTTGGAGGCAATGTGGCTCTGTGGATGCTACCCACACACATGTTTTCTGGGACTGTCTTGAGATAAAACCTTTCTGGACTTCTGTCCACCTTATTTTCTGCAAAGTACTGGAGTACTCTGTACCATTAACTTTTACAACAATGTATCTGGGTCTTTTGTCCAATGTAAAGAAAGATGATCGATATCTGGTTAAGATATTATTGTCGGCAGGGAGGAAAGCGATAACAAGAAGTTGGCTCAAACCTGAGCCACCCAGCCATACTCAGTGGATGGACATTGTGCAGGAAATATTCACCATGGAAAGAATGACCTTTATTCTAAGACTGAAAGAAGCTGAATTTAAAGAAAAATGGAGCAAATGGATAGCATATAGATTTGCATTAGAAACTGTGTAATCTGAAGTTTTTTCTTTATTATATATATATATATATTTTTTTATATATCATGACATCTGGTTGCTGTCTTATGTTTATTTGTTCATTTTTATTTTATTTTTGCATTATGTAACCATACTCAAAATTGAGATCACTATGCTTTGTCTTTGACCTGCCTAAAACAATAAAAATAAGAGTGAAAAAAAAAAGAAAAAAAAAGAAGGATTTCCAGACGCGAGATATGAATTGGGGTCCTCGGTCAGAAACCAGGTCTTCTGGAATGCCGAAGTGACGAAATATTTCTGAGAACAGGAGTTCGGCGGTTTTGAATGCTGTGGGAAGTTTGGAAAGTGCTAGTAGCTTGCAGGACTTTGAGAATCTGTCGACGACAACGAGTATGCAGGTTTTGTCATCAGAGGGAGGTAAATCAGTTATGAAATCGACAGCGATGTGTGACCAAGGTCGATTCGGTATGGGGAGAGGCATTAGTTTACCCTCAGGTAGACGCCGTGGTACTTTGGTCATGGCGCAGGCGGTGCAACCCTGTACGTACTGTGAGACATCCTGGGACATCCTGGGCCACCAGTAGCGTTCTTGGAGTAGTGTCAAGGTCTGGTGGCTACCTGGGTGTCCGTATCCCGGAGAAGTATGCACGGAATCCATGAGGGCTATCTGGAGTCGAGATGGAACGAAGATCTTCCCCTCGGGACCCCCCGGGGGAGCAGGTTCCGACAAGGTGGCCTCAGCGATGAGGTCGTTGAGATTCCAGAGAATGGGACTCATTATCAGGGTTGAAGGGAGGACTGTTTCGGTGTTTTTCTGAGAGGTTTCCGGTTGGAACAAGCGAGACAGTGCATCGGCTTTGAGGTTTTTGGTTCCAGGGCGGTAGGTTACCGAGAAATTGAAACGAGTGAAGAACATTGCCCACCGGGCTTGGCGTGGATTCAACCTCTTGGCGTCTCGAAGGTACTCCAGGTTACGATGGTCTGTGATTACTTGGAATGGATGGTTTGCTCCTTCCAGCCAATGTCTCCATTCTTCCAATGCCAGTTTGATGGCCAATAGTTCCCGATTGCCCACATCATAATTTTGTTCCGCCGGTGTTAACTTGCGTGAGAAGAAGGCGCACGGTCGGAGTTGAAGAGGAGTTCCCTGCCGTTGGGACAGTACAGCTCCAACACCGTTGGAAGATGCGTCGACTTCCACGATGAATGGCTTATCTGGGTTCGGATGGCAGAGCATGGGGGCTGAACAGAAGGCTTTCTTTAGGTTCTCGAAGGCTGCAGTGGCTTCTGGAGACCAGGTGAGACGTTTGACCTCCTTCCTTACCATGGAGGTAACAGGAGCACAGGTTTTGCTGTAGTCTTTGATAAAACGACGATAAAAGTTCGCAAAGCCAAGGAACCTCTGTAGTTCTTTCAGGGTCTGAGGTTTGGGCCAGTTGAGGACAGCTTTCACCTTGTTTTGGTCCATGGAGATACCTTCTGGACGAATGACATAACCCAGGAAGTGAATGGTGGTTTGGTGGAATTCGCATTTCTCGAGTTTTAGATATAACTGATGCTCACGAAGACGTTTCAGGACTTGATGTACATGGCTTACGTGCTCCTCAAGACTGGTGGAGTAGATGAGGATGTCATCGATGTAGATGATGACGAATCGGTTGAGGAAGTCACGGAAGATTTCATTCATGAAACCCTGGAAAACTGACGGTGAGTTGGACAGACCGAAGGGCATGACCCGGTATTCATAGTGGCCTGCGGGGGTAATGAACGCCGTCTTCCACTCATCTCCCTTGCGTACGCGTACCAGGTTATAGGCGCTCCGTAAGTCGAGCTTCGTGAAGATTACCGCAGATCGTAGTTGTTCAAGAGCAGCAGGTACCAACGGCAGAGGATAGCGATATTTGATTGTAGATGCATTCAGGACCCGGTAGTCGATACACGGTCGAAGACCACCATCCTTCTTTCCGACGAAGAAGAAGCTGGATGCGGCTGGGGACGTAGAGGATTGGATATATCCCTGTCGTAACGCCTCCTCCACATATTCCTCCATAGCCTTATGCTCAGGAATGGACAGGGGATAAATCTTCCCTCGTGGTAGAGTGGCCCCAGGCAACAGCTCAATGGCGCAATCCCAAGGTCGGTGAGGTGGAAGGGTGGTGGCCTTTTGTTTACTGAACACGTCCTGAAATGCCGGGAACATTCGGGACAGAATCAGTGACTGGACTCTCAACAGAGGTGGATCCCAGGAAGACTGGAGTTGGAGGCTTAGACGAATTCCTTTTAACAGACAGAAGGCAGTTTTCTTTACAATGTTGGCTCCATCGACATACCTCACCGGTGGCCCAACAGATGACAGGTGAATGCTGATCAAGCCACGGACGTCCCAGAACGAGGTCTGCTGTCGAGTCTTCCAAGACATAAAAAGAACACTCCTCACCATGCAAATAGCCCACTGACAGATGTACCATTGGACTGTAATACTGGATGTTTCCTCTCCCCAACGGTTTGCCCAGAATGGAAAGGGTACTCAATGGGCGAGTTAAACGTAGACGGCGGGCTTGGAGGCGGTTGAGCAGCGATGCGGAAATGAAATTCCCCGCTGCGCCAGAGTCTACAAGGGCTTTTGCTGGAACAGAGTGTTCACGATATTTGAGAATTACAGGGGTTAGTGCCAGATTAGAAACTGAACAGGGTAGATCAATGGTACTCACCGCCGAGCGCTTGGGGCGGACAGGACAGTCCATGCGATAGTGATCAGCAGCTCCGCAGTAGAGACACAGATTATTGTTCCGACGACGATTACGCTCGGTGGTGGTTAGATGACCTGCACTGATCTCCATAGGCTCAGGTGCGGGGAAGTTTGGTATTGATAATTCAGTGATCGCTCTCGGGCTACTGGCCGAAGCGGATCGCGGATGAAAAGTTGTGGATGACCTGAGACTAGCAGCGCGATGTTGAGCAATCAGGATAGATCGCTGAATTAGTTTCTCAATCCCAATCGAGTCTTCATAAATGGCGAGCTGCAGACAGATGTCGGGATTCAAACCTCGTCGATAAGCGGTCATTAAAGCAACTTCATTCCATTCACTGTTAGCGGCGATAGTGCGGAACTGCAGAGCATAGTCTGCCACCGTAGAACGGCCCTGACATAAACGTAGCAGCTGATCGTGGATGGAAACCGCATTCGAGGTTTGTGCGAAGACAACTCGGAAGTGTTCCAGAAAACAACTCAACGATTGTAGAGCAGGTGCATTTGAATCCCATAACACTTGTGCCCAATTCAAAGCGTGACCTGTGAGTAGGGAGATCACAAAGGATATCTTGGCTCTTTCAGAGATGAATTGGTGGGCGTGGATCTCCATGTAAAGTCGACACTGCAAAAGGAATCCACTGCATTCCTCATCTCCTGAATATGAAGAGGGTCGGGCCATGGGGCTACTGGATGCAGGTCTGAGACTCTGTAGTGTGCGACTAAGTTCAGCGAGGGTTTCTTGGAGTGTAGTAGGTGGAATGGATGATGCAGCGGCCGCTGCGGAGAGAGGCGAATGTACCGTGGCAGTTGATGCGGTGGCGCCCTGAGCGGTCTCCGCACCGGAATGTAGAACATCATGAGCCGATGAAGCTTGCATAGTGTGGTCCGGTCTTCTGTCACGTTAGTACTGAGGGACGAAGACACAAAGATAGAGTGACAATGTTTATTTAAACAAACATAAGCAACTTCATAATACTTGAAGGCTCGTGATGACACAGGGAATTCCAAAGTCCCAGAGGATCCGTGAACGTGAGTGAAACAGAAAGAGCTTGACTGGAATCAGCTGGATCTTACTGAAAGCCACTTGAACTGCCGGAGATCAGTGCAGGTGAAACACAGGAAGGTGATCGTGAGTATCAGGAAACCCACTTCATGGATGCTGCAGAGGAGATATAATCAGGATGTTAGAATTGTGAAGAAACCACTTGAAGTCAGGCAATAACTGGAACCAGGCAATGAACACAGAGAACCAGTGAGTCACGGGTAACGGAAAGACGAGACCGGACGCTGAATGAGAGGAGACTGAAGCTTATGAATGGTGTGCATCAAGGTGAGTAATGATGAAGAGCAGGTGGGAGCGATTAGAATTCCGGGGATGATGAGCGAGACCAGGTGTGCTGAGTTGAGATTGATGGAGTGGTGTCATTGATGATTGAATCCGTGACACTACTAAACTCTTTGCAGTGATGAAAACTGAACGTGAAGACAATCCCCGATGACGCAACTCCTCCACAGTGGAAATCCAGCGCGCTCTCCCTCACGGCGCGACTCGACCAGGATCACAGAGCGTTGAAACAATCCCAACTAATGTAACAAAACAGTTCAAACACCCTTTTAGAAAGATATTGACAACGATGATTCAGATTATCGACAGCCACACATGTGGTTCACGATCTCTCTTTTCACTGAGCTGGCGCGCATATGACATGAGCTCTCATCGACGCAATACTCTTAACAATTTTGTTGCTCAGCGAATACAAAATAATTACAAAAAAAACAAAAAAAAAACATTTCTGAACATTTCATGCATTAGGAAAGAAAAAATATATATATAATCAAGACAAAAAAAAAATCATACACACTGTAAAAAGTGCTACACCCACAAAGTAGGTTTTATATACTTTAAATAGTTGTAATCTAGTTTATTTTATTAGTTTTATACTAAAAAGTATCAAAATACTTCCTCTTTACTTAAAATATAAGGGTTTTTATATAACCATATATTTTAAATAAAACCAATGCAATTTATTTCGGCAGTTATTTGGATGTGGTTATTGTGTACAAGAAATGTTATAAAAGTGAGTTGACATACACAATTTATTTGAGCAGCTGTCGATGTGGCAGGTGCTGTCACGGATTGGCCAGGTTCTTCCACCACAATCACCCAACGATCACAGTCACCTGAGTTTTAACAAGAGACACCTGCACCCCATTAGCCACTCTGCTTCATAAGCACACACCACGCACCTCTCATTGTCCGGGCTCGTTCATACGAAGCGGACTCATAGTGCTTCTCTCTACGAGTGTCACTAACCTATCTACCCTGTGTTTACTTACCAGTTCTCTGTGCCGATCCCAGTCTGTCCAGATCATCTCTGCCGTGGTGTACGAGCCGTAAGCCTTTCAGTCCAGTCAAGGGGTGCGTGAGTGTGTGCCGTCAGCCTGTTAGCCTCTTCTCCACTCAGGATATCTCCATCCGACGTTCCTGCAAAGGGAATATCCATCATCCATTCACGGACTGCACTCAAGTATTATCCATATCTGAACTCTGTTACTCACCCATTTCTGCACGTTGAAGTATCCTGAAACTCTGCTGTTTGTATTAAACATTATCATCACTACTTACCTTGTTGTCCGTCTGCTTCCGTAACAGTTAGCCCGGACCTAAAGACAGTAACAGCATGAGTGTTCCAGATCCCTTTCAAGAGCTGGTGGATTCGTTGAAGAGGGTTTTAATATCTTCTCCTACCATCGCGCCTCCCGCACCACCGGCACCGCCAGCGCCACCGCCACCGAGCACTTCTTCGGCAACCGCAGCTTCCAGTCCCATGGCCCGACCAGCGCCCTACTCTGGCGGGGCGGAGGAGTGCAACGGATTTTTGCTTCAATGCTCTCTCATATTTACCATGCAACCCACTTTATATCCTACCGACCAGTCAAAAATAGCATTCATCACATCGTTACTCACCGGTCCAGCTCTCCAATGGGCAGAAACGATCTGGAGGCAAGCTGGTCCAGCCATTAGTTCTATACAAGCTTTCGTTTCTCACTTCAAAGAGGTGTTCGGCCAACCTGATGGAGAGATATCAGCCGGTGAGCAACTTTATCATTTATCTCAAGGAAAGATGTCAACTCGTGAATATGCCCTTCGCTTCCGCTCTCTTGCTGCAGCCAGTGGATGGAACGAGCGGTCCTTACTGACCACCTACCGGCTTGGTCTCACACCCCAACTCCGTCTACAACTGGCCGCTTTGGATGATCATATGGGGCTCGAAAAGTTCATTCAACAATCCATCAGATGCTCAGACCGTCTGCAATCTTATCAGTCCCATTCTAACATTACTGCACTTTTCCGCCCATCTGAAACCGCCAGCCCTCCAGAACCAGAACCCATGATTATCGACTCTGGTAAACTCACCGCTGCTGAGCGACAGAGGAGACTAAACCGGGGTCTATGCCTGTATTGTGGAGCCAGTGGGCATGTTCGGTTAAACTGTCCAATTCGTCCCATACGAACATCGGTGAGTGTGTTTCATATTGATGAAGAAAAGATGCATCCTCTCACTACTTGTGTCCAGTTAACCACCCAGACATCCTCTGTTTCAGCCCACGCTCTCATCGACTCCGGGTCAGCAGGGAATTTCATCTCGGGAACCCTCTGTCGCCAGCTCCAGCTCCGTACCGAAGCCTCGTCAAATGTTTACCAGATCCAACCCATAACCAAGTTCATCACTGCACGTCCACGTATTCACCAGAAATGTGAACCCGTTATGCTCCAAATCGGAGCCCTACACAAGGAGGATATTCAGCTGCTGGTTCTGGAGGGAGCCAATGTGGACATCATCCTTGGGCGTCCGTGGCTGGTGAAACACGATCCCATCATCTCTTGGGGCGCCGGGGAAGTGATAAAGTGGGGCAAAGAGTGCTTACCAAGATGTTTTCCGGTTCTTCCACGTCCGATACCGAATCCTGTTCCAGTCTATGTCACATCAGTTGAAAGTCCTCTCGAGAAACAGTCCACGGAGATTCCTGATATCTACTCTTCTTTCCAAGACATCTTCTGCCCCAAGAGAGCTTCCCAGCTACCACCACATCGGCCATGGGACTGCGCCATTGATCTGATTCCCAATACTCCTTTGCCCAGAGGTAAGATTTACCCGTTGTCACTGCCAGAGACCAAGGCCATGGAGGAGTATATACAGGAAGCTCTCAATCAAGGATACATTCGGCATTCCACATCTCCTGCAGCATCCAGCTTCTTTTTTGTTGCCAAAAAGGATGGAGGGCTGCGGCCATGCATTGATTATCGGACTCTAAACCAAGGTACAGTCAAATTCAAATATCCCCTTCCTCTCGTCCCTGCGGCCCTCGAACAACTTCGCTCTGCTACCATCTTCACGAAGTTGGACCTCCGCAGCGCTTACAACTTGGTGAGAATACGAGAAGGGGATGAATGGAAGACCGCTTTTGTGACCCCTACTGGTCACTATGAATATCTGGTTATGCCGTATGGTCTGGTCAACGCCCCTTCTGTGTTTCAAAACTTCATACATGAGGTCCTCCGGGAGTTTCTGCATCGCTTCGTGGTCGTCTATATAGATGACATCCTCATCTACTCACGGAGTGAAGTTGAACATCGTCACCACGTTGCGGAGGTCCTCCACACACTCAGAGATCACCACCTCTTCCTGAAGGCAGAAAAGTGTTCTTTCCATCTCCCCTCAGTACAGTTCTTAGGATACCTCATTGACCGTCAGGGGGTTCGAATGGATGAGAAGAAGGTCACTGCAGTAACTACCTGGCCAGAACCCACCACGATCAAGGAACTTCAGAGATTTCTTGGATTCTCCAACTTTTACAGACGTTTCATACGAGGTTACAGCCTCATCACCACTCCACTCACCAACTTGCTCAAAGGTAAACCGAAAAGTCTCCTCTGGACTCCTGAAGCGGCCGCAGCCTTCCAATCCCTCAAATCTGCCTTCACACAGGCACCTCTCCTGACGCATCCAGATCCTGAACTTCCTTTCGTCGTGGAGGTAGACGCCTCGACTTCCGGAGTTGGAGCCGTCCTTTCTCAACTTCACGGGACACCTAAATTACTCCATCCATGTGCCTACTTCTCCCGGAAGCTTAACCCGGCAGAAAGAAATTACGACATCGGCAACCGTGAACTCCTGGCCATCAAACTCGCCCTGGAGGAGTGGCGACATTGGCTGGAAGGTGCCACCCATCCATTTCAAGTTATCACTGACCATAAAAACCTCCAGTACCTCCGGGATGCGAAACGACTTTGTCCCCGTCAAGCCAGATGGTCGTTATTCTTCTCAAGATTCCACTTCTCCATTACTTACCGTCCTGGTCCTAAGAATGTCCGTGCCGATGCTTTGTCTAGATTACATGATTCTACAGAAACTCCCGAGATAACCACCAACATTATACCTGAAGATATCATCATCAGTCCCATCGAATGGTCTACTCCTCCAGCCGTCGCCACTCCTAACCCACGATCTCCGCCGGGCTGCCCACCTAATCGTCAGTTCATCCCTAGGTCACAACGGGTGGATCTCATTCATACCATTCACACCTCTCTGGGCACTGGGCATCCTGGGGCCAACAACACTATCTCGCTGCTATCCGAACGCTTCTGGTGGCCAGGTTTGGCAGGGGATGTGAAGAGGTATGTACGAGGTTGTAAGGAGTGTGCAATGTCCAAAAGTCCCAGACATCTACCTGCAGGAAAGCTCCTACCCTTGCCAATTCCTAACCGTCCCTGGTCACACCTAGGAGTGAACTTCATGACTGACTTGCCTTCATCGGATGGAAACACCTGCATCTTCGTCATAGTAGATCGATTCTCTAAGTTCTGCAGGCTATTGCCCCTAAGAGGTCTTCCCACTGCCCTGGAGACTGCCGAACTTCTCTTCAATCATGTTTTTCGCTATTATGGGATCCCAGAAGACGTTGTATCGGATAGGGGACCCCAATTCATATCCCGGGTATGGAAGTCGTTTTTCAAACTCCTAGGTGTGACAGTCAGTCTCTCCTCTGGCTACCACCCCCAGACCAACGGCCAGACGGAGAGAAAGATCCAGGAAGTGGGAACGGTTCCTCAGGACCTTCTGTAATGGCCACCAGAACTCCTGGAACCAGTTTCTGGGCTGGGCAGAGTATGCCCAAAATTCACTGCGGCAACCCACGACCGGCCTCACACCATTCCAGTGTGTTCTTGGATTCCAACCTCCCCTATTTCCCTGGGATGGTGAACCATCTGAGGTCCCCGCAGTGGATTACTGGTTCCGGGAGAGTGAGAGAGTTTGGGACGAAGCTCACCATCATCTGCAAAGGGCAGTACGCAGATCTAAGACAGTCGCTGACCGGAGGAGGATTTCGGGCCCAGTCTATGTTCCGGGAGATAAGGTCTGGCTCTCCACTCGTGATATGCGTCTGCGTCTGCCCTCCAAAAAACTTAGTCCCAGGTTTGTTGGCCCTTTTACCATCCTGGAACAGGTCAATCCCGTCACCTTCAAACTCCAGCTACCACCGCAATACAGAATTCACCCCACATTTCACATTTCTTTGCTCAAGCCCTTTCACGAACCTCTGATTCCCTCTACAGAACCTGGCCACGAAGAGGAACCTCCTCCCCCCTTGATGCTGGAAGAAGAATCCATCTACTCCATTCGAGAAATCCTGCAGTCCCGACGTCGTGGTGGTCGATTGGAATATCTCGTCGATTGGGAAGGATACGGACCAGAAGAGAGATCATGGATCCCAAGAGTCGACATTCTAGATCCCACAATCATGGAAGAGTTCCATTCCAGCCATCCTCAATACCCTGGACCTCGTGGACGAGGAAGACCACCACGGCGCCGGAGACCTCGGCCCTCAGGAGCGGGCCCTGGGGAGGGGGGTAATGTCACGGATTGGCCAGGTTCTTCCACCACAATCACCCAACGATCACAGTCACCTGAGTTTTAACAAGAGACACCTGCACCCCATTAGCCACTCTGCTTCATAAGCACACACCACGCACCTCTCATTGTCCGGGCTCGTTCATACGAAGCGGACTCATAGTGCTTCTCTCTACGAGTGTCACTAACCTATCTACCCTGTGTTTACTTACCAGTTCTCTGTGCCGATCCCAGTCTGTCCAGATCATCTCTGCCGTGGTGTACGAGCCGTAAGCCTTTCAGTCCAGTCAAGGGGTGCGTGAGTGTGTGCCGTCAGCCTGTTAGCCTCTTCTCCACTCAGGATATCTCCATCCGACGTTCCTGCAAAGGGAATATCCATCATCCATTCACGGACTGCACTCAAGTATTATCCATATCTGAACTCTGTTACTCACCCATTTCTGCACGTTGAAGTATCCTGAAACTCTGCTGTTTGTATTAAACATTATCATCACTACTTACCTTGTTGTCCGTCTGCTTCCGTAACAGTTGCGTTCATCAAACGTAAATATTTTAAATTTTGTATAAGTTGGCATCCTGCTTTTTCCGGCTTTTTCATTGGCGCGCGCGGACTTTCCCAGGCAGATGCAGTATCTTCCTCGGCAGAGTCGGCACTTCGACGGTTTGTTCGCTGCATCGGATCTGATTAACAAGGTAAGTTGAGCTAATTTAGCCAAATGACTGGTGATGTAAAGTCACGCAAAATCGCTTACTCTAGGGCAGGGATGGGCAACTTCAGTCCTGGAGGGCCATTGTCCTACAGAGTTTAGCTTCAACCCTAATCAAACACACCTGAACAAGCTAATCAAGGTCTTCAGGATTACTAGAAAGTTACAGGCAGGTGATTTTTTCAGGGTTGGAGCTAAACTCTGTAGGACAGTGGCCCTCCAGGACCGACGTTGCCCATCCCTGCTCTAGGGAGCTGAGGTTAGGTTTGCAAATTGTACTGTAATAGCTAGCTAACGTTATCCTGCACACATGGCAAGCTAAGATGGCTGCGCAGTGCTAACGTTAGTGTGTGGTCGATCGGGAGACAACAGCGGTTGAAATCAAATAAGTGCTGCTGTAACGTTAGTCGTGCCTACAATGTGTTTTAATGCTTATTTCTAGCAGCACCTGCTAACATCATCGCCACTGTAACAACATTTAGGATGGACGTGTTTAAAAAACGCAGATATGTAGGCATTAGGCAATAATTAACGTTATTTGCACAAATGCCCGAGTTAGGCCTATATTTTTTAGATTACAGAGATTGAATTTCGGGATCATATGCGATCGAAACAGTCGCAATTTCAAGCCTTCAGGCAATAGAACTGGCAAATAAGGGAAAGTTTGATGGTGTTGTATGGACAGCAGGCAAAACAAGGTAGCCGTGTGTCTTTGACAGGACTCTGGAATCAGAGATTATGTACTTTTGCATTAGTAAAGCAGATGCACAGATTACACTGCAGAGATGTTTAGTATTCTGTCTGATTTTAGAGATTTTATCCACGTTTTTTTAATGCTGCATAGTCAATTAATGACAGAGTTTTGGTTGGGGAAAAAAACTAAAATTATTTCTAACCCATTACTTAAATAAACTACATTTACCACTGATTTTTAACCTTATTCTAACATGCATTTTCCTGGTCTTTAGATACCCAAGCGCTTTTGACCTGGGGTCTTCAAGCTTCACATCCAGGTAAGAAAAACTTAATAATTGATACAATTACAGCTATAACTATTCACAGGTAAGTAAAACATAGGTAAAATTGCAAACAATAGTGTGGGCTCCATACAATTACATTTCTTTCGACGTTTTTATGTACCAACCACCAATAGAAGGCAGATACGATCACCTTTCTGTATCCTACCCACAACAAACAGTAAAAATCACCAAATAGACCAGTTTCTTCTTTCTCTAAGTCTTTCTCTGAGACAGTTTGGTAAGCTGTCAGTTGCCACTAACATTCACTCCAATTTTGTCTGTGATCATTTAAGATCCTGACATGTGATGACTAAAATCTTTAATCTAGTTAAATATTAGGGGTGGAACGGTACACAGAAGTCACGGTTCGGTTCATACCTCGGTTCAGACATCACGGTTCGGTACGATTTCGGTACAATGGAGGGAAAAAGCAAAACAAAAATGCAGAAGGCATTGTATTTTTTAAATAAGTTTTATTATATAAAGGCATAGAACCAGTTTATTTGTAGTGCACTGACAATAGTTTTATATAATTAGTTTATTAATTAAATTAATAAAAAGACAAAAAGACCTTGCGATATGTTTGGTAATTGTACTATTAATTTAAAATTATTTTGCTATATTTCAGATCAATATATTTGTTTTCCTTAATTTTAATTAACATTATTAATTGACAATGTAACATTATTCTCATCTGAATTATAAATAATTGATTTCTGTATAAAATAATACTACCATTAAAAACACATTCGATTTTCTTTTTTAATCAATGTTGAATGTGTAAGATTAGTGCTCCGAGGACAAGAAATGAAAACCAATGCAATATGATGAATGTCCAAAAGACAGACTGTTTTGAAATGGAGTTGGATAAATATGTTTTGCTTTTAAAACAGTGTGTATGTGATTTTGGTTGGGTGACAGTTGTAGGTTACAGTTTGACAAGAGTTTACAGTGTGACAAAAGCACAATGTTGTGTTTTGTTGCGAGTGTACACAAATATAAGTAAACACTTTGCAGGTTTAATGATCTGTATAAACAAAAGGACTCTCTCTCTCTCTCTCTCTCTCTCTCTCACACACACACACACACACACAGTTAGATCGCGCGCGCGCCTCTCTCTCTCTCTCTCTCTCTCTCTCTCTCTCTCTCTCTCTCTCTCTCTCTCTCTCTCTCTCTCTCTCTCTCTCTCTCTCTCTCTCTCTCTCGCACACACACACACACACACTCTCAGTCTCCAGCATTGCAATCTTGACATCGCAGCCTGTTCATTATGCGGTCACACCAACCGCGAATAGAGCTTCAAATTCGCGTCTAGTTCGACGCTAGTCCAAAGCGAATAGGACGCGCGTATAAAGCCAACGTTTGAAGTGAACGCGCGTTCAGAGCTAAGCCGATGGTACAGATTATGTGTCCCTAAAGAACCCGCGTATCTAACAGTAGTTCCGCATAACATTAATTAATTTGCACGCGAGTTTTATTTATTTTTATACCGTGTATTCTCCGTGTAAATTCGTGCACCGAACCGTGACGCCCGTACCGTTTCGGTTCGATACGAATACATGAACCGTTCCACCCCTATTAAATATATACTGTAGAACGTCCTGGTTGCGTATGCAACCCAGGTCTGACGTTCTTGACTGAAAGGGAACTAAAAACTACCAGGCTTTAAAAAGTGTATCATAAATAATAAAATTGGAGAAAAAGTCAATTAAATGTGGCTTCAGCAGACAACCACAACACTGACGCCTGCACGTAGGGGATGCTATAATTGAGAGGTGATCAAAATGTAATGCACTGAATAAAATTACAGATTTCTTTCAAATTTGATCTGGTTGAAAACACTTGGAATAATGTAAGTACACAACTCAAAGTATAACTGTTTTTTGTAGACATTTTAATATTTATTTATGTGGGTTAATAGTCTTGTCATGAACCTGAGGGGTTTCATACTTGTATCATTCTTATCCTTAACATTTTGAAACAAATGGTGTGCCTTCACTATTGTAACTGCAAAGTTTACCTAAGATGTCAGTACTTTGCCTTTCATTTCCTCTCTAATTTATGTAGGCACAGGTAAAAATGAGTTGGCTATGTAAAAGATGCAGTGACAACTTACCTACCAGAAGTGACATTTTGAAACATTATAGACTCAATCATGGAACCTTCAGCCATAGTCATTCATTACCATGCATATACTTCGAATGTCCATGTTCTTTCAAAACTTGGACTGGTTTGCATTCACATTTGTCTCGATGCCATGTGGATAGTCAGACACAAAGACCTGAGATTGTCCTGTCCTTTACATGCCTGGTGTGTAGGACACAAGGCTTTCCAACAGAGAGAGAATATTTTGCACATGTTGGCCATCACCTTAAAAGTAATGAGACTGTTGAGTGTGTGTTTGAAGGGTGTGATTTTCAAACCAATATTTATGGAACATTTACAGCACACAAACACAGGAAGCACACTCCTCATATTCTGAGCGATTTTAAAAGAGGTGTTCTTTTGGAAAAGCCAATTGAGGAACCAACTTTAGAACCTGATAACACTGGAGCCACCCATGATGAGAATATGGATGAAGGTAGTGGTGAAGGAACCAGCTCAGGTGCACATTCTGTGGAAAAGGATGACAGGCACTTAATTGTGGACCATATAGCTTCTTTTCTTCTAAAACTGGAAAGTGTGCATAATGTCTCAAACAGGTGCATTGATGAATTGATAGATGAAATGCCGTTCACGAGTTCACACTTACATACAATTAAGGGGAATAAAGTATAATGCGTATTTGGCGTGCTGTCCGGGGGGAGGGCTCCGAGCTCGGAATTCGGCCCGAACCCAGAGTACTCCCCCCCCGTATGTAAGTGGTTTAGGACTAGAAGAGTGGAGAAGGGGTGGTGGAGGGACGCTGCTAAACTGTCAGAGAAATGAGGTGAGACTGCTGAGTCTATATGTACACGTTTTAATCATGATTGCTGAGTGCTCTCCACCCGTGTTAATTATCTGAACGTGCTTCTCCCGAACTTTGTTAATGAAACATTTTAATCATGATTGCTGAGTGCTCTCCACCCGTGTTAATTATCTGAACGTGCTTCTCCCGAACTTTGTTAATAAAACATCATTTTGTGTCATCAGCATCCATACCAATTATCAGAGACTTTGTTGAATCACACTTGAAGAAGAATAATTGTGTGATTGATAGCACAGTTGTCACATCTTTATTTGAGGAGTTAAATGAATCCAGCCCCATAAGCATGGCTTTTGATAAGGCTGGCCCACTATCGTCAGCTTTCAAAAGGAGAATGTACTTTCTACAAAGATTTAACGTTGTACAACCAGTTGAATATATTCTCGATCCAAATGAAAATAACAGTTTTCAGTATGTTCCGATCCTTGAATCATTGAAACAAATTCTAAACAATGAAGATATCAGAGAGAAGTTCCTCGCAGACAATGGACACACAAGTATTCCTGCACAGTACAGATCATTCCGTGATGGTGCCATTTATAGAGAGAGTGATTTTTATTCTGAAAAGCAGAGAATCTGTTTATTCCTTTATGTAGATGATTTTGAGGTATGTAATCCCTTAGGAACATCTAGAAGGAAACATAAAATAACAGCCGTGTACTGGATATTGGGAAATATCCAATCCTGTTTTCGGTCCACACTAACTTCAGTGTATCTTGCACTTTTGTGCAAAGCTACTGATATTAAAAGATTTGGCTACGCAGAGGTTCTCAAACCACTCTTGGATGACATAGCTATACTGGAACAAGATGGTATTTTGGTTCCTGTCCTTGGAAAAACTGTCAAAGGGACTGTTTACTGTGTAGTTGCTGACAATCTTGGCGCACATTCAGTTGCTGGTCTTGTTGAAAGCTTCTCAGGACCATACATTTGCAGGTTCTGTCTAGGAGCGCACGTTGACTTTCAAGAAAAGGAAGTGAGATCAGGTGATTTTCAAAACCGGACAAAGGAGGATTATTCCGTTCATGTAAAGACTCTACAAGCAAACCCTTCACTACCCCACTGCTTTGGTGTGAAAAGGCCTTGCCCACTGACAGAGAAACTAAGCCATTTTCACATGGTTGAGGGCTATCCGCCTGATATTTTGCACGACCTTTTTGAGGGGATTATTCCCATGGAATTAGCACTGTGCTTTAGTGATTTCATAGCCAAAAAGTACATCACACTTGACGAGCTTAACAACACAATCAAATCATTTCCTTACAAGTGGGGAGATAAGACAGACAGTCCACAGCCCATTCCCATTGCATTCCACATTCGAAAAAGTATCGGAGGAAATGCCCACGAAAACTGGACCCTCATCAGACTGCTCCCACTAATGATAGGACACAAGATAACAATGAATGATCCTGCATGGAATGTAATCATGTGTCTTAAAGACATAGTTGAACTTGTGGTAGCACCAACCCAAACTGAAGCAAGTTTGTCATATCTTGACGCAAAGATTTCTGAGCATCGACTTAGATTACTTGCTGCATTTCCTCAGGTTAAGTTGATCCCCAAACACCACTTCCTGGAGCACTATCCAACGCTCATTAAAGTGTTTGGACCTGTCATTGCACTTTGGACGATGCGATTCGAGGCAAAACATAGTTATTTCAAACAAGTTGTAAGACATACAGGGAATTTCAAAAATGTACTTTTTTCTCTTGCAACCAAGCATCAGTTGATGATTGCACACCATCTGCATGCAACTACAACAGTTCCCACGTTCAGTACTGCCAGAGTATCCCAAGTGCCCATAGCTGTTTTGCATACAAATGTACATGATGCAATAAGAAGAGTATCTCCAGGTCAGACTACTGTACATCTTTCCAACACTGTGTCAGTTTATGGAACTACATACTCTAAAGGCATGATTTTAGCCTATGGGTCTATTGCGGGACTCCTAGACTTTATTGAAGTTCTTCAGATAGTAATTCTGAGAGACAAGGTCCATTTCATTGCTCAAGTATTCATTTCCTGGTATGATGAGCACTTTCGAGCATTTGAGCTGGAGAGCACAGAGCTTGTAGTTTTTGTGGAACAGAAGGATCTCACTGATGTATGTCCGCTGTCAGACTACAAGGTTGCAGGAAGGCGTATGGTGACACTGAAGCGCCATATTTGTCTGGAATAGATACACGTTTCATATATGGTATGAATTCAAGGGGTACTGATGTATGCATTTTTCACAGTTCTCTTTAAGTTTCTTTGATATACCACACACACATACAACAAAGAATGCTTGCTAAACAATGCCATACTGAATGTAAAAATAATATGTTGTTTTGTCATCTTTTTAAGGCTATATCATCAAAATGGAGGCAGCTGTAAAATTTCGAGTCATCCTGGACCATGACATAAAGAAACTTTGTCTTCCTGGAATGCCACAGTCACTCGAAGAGTTGGAAGCAACAATAAAACAAACATTTGTGATCTCAATGGACATAAGCCTTCAGCGCAAAGACCAGGATTTTGATGACTTTGTTACTTTAAGTTCAATCGATGACCTGGAGGATAGGGACACACTGAAGATAGTGTACGTTCCACCTGTCATTTTGTTAACAAATGTTGACATTCCTGAGCTCCCAACAGAAGATTGCTCTGTCTCCAGATCAGTGTCAGAAAATGACTCTGTGTCTCAACTATCAACATCAAGTGGCTCCATCTCTGTTGAATCTGATGACACTATAATACTCAGTACCCACAGCCCTGGAATGCACAAGCCATGGCCAACTGAGTTTCCTATTCCGAAGTTTTCATATAACACTGAACTAGTGCTTCAAAAAGGCAAAGAAAACTACCTCAGAGATGGTTCCCTTTTGTGCAAAGAGAAGTCTTACCCTGGTGTTAAGTCCAACATTCTGGAGTGTTTAGCTGAGCTCATCTTTGAATACACTCCCTACCCAAGTGATGCACAACGATGTGCAGTCGCAGAGGCCCTCATAAAAAAGAACCCATGTTTGAAGGACCCAGGCTCCTTCAATGGTCTCTATGGATGGCAGCAGAGCCTGAAATATAAAGTATCAAGCTACCGAAGCAAACTTCGAATGCATGGGATTCCAGAAGTCTTGGTTAACTCTCTAAAGCGCAAATCTTCTGAAGAAAAGCAACCGGCAAAGAATATTAAAAAACCACGGAAAGCTGAGATAAACTACCTGCCCCCTCATCCAGCCGGGAAAACAGAAGATTCCCTTGAGAGTGACAGGCTGGAGTTGATTTCTGAGACAAAGAAAAAGAATAACGGCAGAGTTATAAATGAGATGATGTCAAGAACCTTCAGTTTGAGAAGACAAGACATTGTAGGTCAAGCCCCAAGTGTTGCAGATCTTCTAGAGAGATGGCCTGCCCTCTTTGAACCATCACAGGTAAGGTAAACTCAGCAAAGTTGACTAACTAAAATCCAATTATTTGTCATCCAAAGATACAAGTCAACAGTATATTTTTCAAATTATAATTCATAAAACTTTCTTCACCATCAGACGGTTTCTTTTATGCTGTGCCACACTTAGTTGAATTTCACATTGCTCAATTATGGCCCATAGTTGTGCAGATGGGGCATATAAGGCAACAAACTTGACTAGTGATTAAATTTCAATCTTGCATTTTTCATACTTAACAGTAACTAGTGAATATGTTCCTTTACTGCTTGACACTGTCCATGATTTTCATTCGATTGAAAACTAATTTGTATCCAACTCTCACGTTGTTTAAATCACATTAAAAAACATATCACTTTTGGTATGAAACTAAGATGGTATACTTCTTTTTACAGATCTGTGAAGAGTTCCTGAGAATCAGTGGCATATCACTTGAGTCGACATTTATGTCACAGTTGGACAGGCAAACTCCAAAGCTGTTGTCACTTTTCAACGCAAAAGGAGGAGCCGTTGGTCAAAGAATCAAGTCCCAAATGATGACACTCATCCAGGTAAGAGTAAAAAAATGGTCTTATGTAAAACATTTTACATCCAAAATGTATTCTCTATCATGTGCTTAGACATCAATATTTCACCGTGTTCCTAATGGGAAGGATGGTGGTGTCTGTGTATCTGCAGCATATGTTGAAATATACTAAGCCAGTTGTTATGACACACGGTGAGCACATTCATATTACCCTGAGACTGATCATAACACACATTGTCACCACCCCCCCCCCCCCCCTACCCCATCTCATTCTTTAAAGGAAAACTACATGCAAGGCACTGTTCTAAGAGTAGCGTAGTTTAAGGGGATAGTTAGCCCAAAGTTAGTGACACTGAGTTAACATGACCTTGCTATTTTTTTGATGTATTGTGAAAATGTATGCCCGAACATTCAGTTAAAGGACAACTCCGGCGCAAAATGAACCTCGGGTGTAATAACACATTGGTACTGACTAAATCGTTCCCTGAGATTTGTTTTAATAATAATTGAATGTAAAGAGTTTTATCTCTATAAACAGTTTAGCTTATAATGCTAGTATATTGGGCATAGAGTAAGCAAAAAGAGATCGCTAGTTAATACCACTAACAAGGCTCAAATTAGCCCCACACTAACACGGCAGCATAATGAGGGTCCTTACATGCAAACCGAAGCATTGAGAACTTTGTAAGTGTACAGACAGTTTAATAAGAAGATACTTTACAAAGACAGTACACTTCGCGAATCCTGACCGGAGCCATCTTGGAAAACAGTCTCGACAAGTCGAACCACGAAGGTGAGCGAACAGTGCATGAAGATATTGAAGATAAGATAAATTATATTTCTTTTTTTATTTTCTCTGTTCCGTGCTTCTCTTATGAGCTCAGTGCTTTCTTCCGGACCATATGAGATTCCAAGTCACAGTTCAGCTCACGTATCACCATGTTCGTTGTTCGACTTGTCGAGACTGTTTTCCAAGATGGCTACTGCCTGTATTCGCGAAGTGGACTGTCTTTGTAAAGTATCTTCTTATTAAACTGTCTATACACTTACAAAGTTCTCAATGCTTCGGTTTGCATGTAAGGACACTCATTATGCTACCGTGTTAGTGTGGGGCTAATTTGAGCCTTGTTAGTGGTATTAACTAGCGATCTATTTTTGCTTACTCTATGCCCAATACACTAGCGTTATAAGCTAAACTGTTTTTAGAGATAAAACTCTTTACATTCGATTATCATGAAAACAAATCTCAGGGAACGATTTAGTCTGTACCAATGTGTTATTACACCTGGGGTTCATTTTGCGCCGGAGTTTTCCTTTAAGTTACACTTCCTCTGTGTACTCCAAGACTGTTCCTTTGTTAAAGGGGTCATATAATGCCATTTTTGTACAAGCTAATATGATTCTTTAGGGTCTAAATTAAAAGTTTGTAATATACTTTAATTAAAAATTCTCATTAGTATTGTAAGAAAACACTTATTTTACCTGGTCAAAAACAGCTCTGTTTTCAGCACGCCGATTCAGTGTATATGACTTAAAATGATCATGAGCTTTGCTGACTCCGCCTCTCTGTTCTATGCGTACACCAGAGCCGGCTCTGGCGTACACCGTTTGTAACACAATAACACAATAACCATAACGCGTTGTTCAGTATAAACCTGGGATTATGAATTATATGGAGAACATCATACATAGAAAACATGCCGTAATGTACCCTGAGTGTAAACCTTAGACGCTTGTGAAGCGTGCAGCTAGCGATTTACAAGGATTAATATAAATATTAATATAAAGTTTAATAAAACGTTACACTCACTTCAGTTCTTCTGGAGCAGCTGCAGGAACACGAATAGATGGTACCAATCCTTTCAGGAGCTGCTTCTTAGCAAAACTAGCTTTATACCTCCTCGTTTATAAAGCAGTCTGGTGTGTGAAATGATTTGCGCAAACATGAGAGCATTGACGTTCCTCGTGGGGAATATTCCCTTCGAAAACAAACTCAGCCACTGCGTCTTCGGCAGTTCGGATTTAGGAACATTAAAATGACTGTGTTCGTTATTACACCCAAGAACAGAACACCACAATCGCTTAGACGCCATTCTGCTCATAGACAGTGCTCCAGCATATCAACAATGACCGCGCCGGTCCGCGCAGACTATGATTGACAGCTCTCACGAGCGAGGGCGGGTCTGTGTTGAAACGCGGCTGTCATTCAACAATCGTGGGAGGGGCGTGCGAGCTTGTGACGTCACAGGCTCGAACGGCTCGATTTGAGGCAGGGGAAAACATATAAGGAGATTAAAACAAAACCACTGGATGGATTTTTATCATTATATGATGGTTGTGTACAGGCACTGCCAACACACATTTCAGTACAATCAACTTGTAAAAGTGCATGCACCATTATATGACCCCTTTAATAGACATGCTGGCTGCAAATGTAAGTGCATAAGTGATGCATCACCACAGAGAATTCCCTCATCACAGAGAATGCCTTGCTCCTAGGCAGTCTCTTTAAAAAAAAAAAAAGGTCCACTAAAACATGTTTAACCCTCTGGGGACCAGAAACGCGCCCGCGCGTTTTGCCGTTTTTTTTTCACATAGCAGAAAAATAGACTTAAAATACTCTGTTGATTTTGATCGTACATATAAGTGTTATACATCAATCGATCCTGTTAATTGTCTATTATTTTTCTGTATACTCACAATAAAAACAAAGTTTTGTGCTTTTTGTCAAATAAAGAAAAATAAACATGATGCGAGTTTTGCCTTCTCTCTGTCAGTGCAGTCCATTCTGAAACACGTCCGAAAAATTAACTCTAACTCTGCAAATACTTGTCATACAGGCACGAGAGGTTTTTCTTTATGAAGCTTGAATTCTCTTCTTTTTAATGATGTAATTTATATAAAAAACAAATATTCTCAGTTTATGTAATCTGTATGAAAAGAGAGTGCTGTCAGATTTTTTTTCCCCAGCTCATTACACTTCATTACGCGTTAATCTGACACGCCCACGGAGGACGCGCGCTATTCAAACGCAAATGTCGAGGCAAGCCATGACAATGCCCACATCAGCCGTTCCACCGCGGCGGTAAAATGTGGGGTGTATTTGCTGCCTTTTACCGCCAAGAGGCGCTACAATCATAGACTCTGAAAAGTGTTTGTTTATTCTCTCTAATGCGTAATCTGCTGCCGCACCGCACTGATTCAGAGCGTTTGAAAGCTGGTAGCAGATGAATTCAACAAGTGAAACGTAGTTAAAATAATTCATAATCACAATACTGAAATTAGGCTACTGAAATGAAATTGAATAAATAATGAAAAAGTAAAACATTGCAATAAAAACAGTCACAGACGTATAGACGATAGCTCAGTGGTTAACGCAACAACACGAGCTTCGAGGAGCTTCAATCGACTCGGATCGAATCTCAATGTAGCATACATGTTGTTAACCGATGTTGCCCTACAGCGTTTATGTTTAACCTTCTTGATGCTTAAATAGCTAACTGTTTATAACTGTTTACTTATTTAAAGTCAAGAGTTTTGTTTAATTATTATTACAACATAAATTTGCTACATTCCTGGAACCGCAGCCGCTGCACAAAGGACAAAAACTGATGAAGGAAGATTGTCAGCCGATTGCATCAGAAAATGAAAATGAAGAAGCACGTCTTTAGTCTGCTAAATTATTGTGTAATGTAAAAGAACACTAAAATTACTTAAGTTTGAAACCAAGTTCGAACATTTCAAGGTTTAAATAAAGTGTCGGGACAGTTTTTTTTATTTAAAACAGGGTTGCATCGGGTTTAGAGTTTATTTCTTTTGCGATGCA
>NW_026606846.1:1907500-2017500 GCF_029890125.1 Rhinichthys klamathensis goyatoka | reverse complement strand
TTTCAAAAATGAAGTTGTAAGTTTGATGGAGTAATTCTGTTCCAAAAATACTCCTTCCGGGTTGTCACAAGTTTCGGAAAGTTTTTTTCGAATACGGGCGTGTGTGACGTCAGAGTGGCCGGAATTTCCTTATACGGGTCTTAAGGGGACTTCTCCCGGAAGGGCGCGCGCGCATCTGTAGCCTAGTGCGTGCGAGAGTACGCCAATGCCCATCAGAGCGCTGGGCTCTGTCGGCTGCGCTGCAATTAAAAAAATGGCACCAAAAAAGTGTGTTTTTGGTTGCCAGGGCAAGACAACACTGCACAAATTTCCAAAGAACCCAGCGTTAAGGGACCAGTGGATGGATTTTGTTTTTCCAGAGCAGCAACGGAGTTGTGCAAGTGTTTTTGTTTGTTCCCTTTATTTCGACGGTAATAGTTTTATAAACAAGGCCCAGTTCAACGCCGGATTTGCAGATCACCTAATACTTAAAGATGGAGCAGTCCCAACGATAAAGGTTCACGGTCGTGCGTTGGAGTAAAACTGCTTCAAATGTCTGTGAGTTGTTAACTATCGGCGTGTAAGCACAGCAAGTAAACAACATGATCACATACAGTTAATGTATATATATGGAGCATGCGATGTATGGTGTGTGTGTGTGTGTGTTTAAATACATTTGTTTAGCTGGCCACTGTAGGTGTCAGTTTGTTTATTGTAAAAATAAATCATGTCCTCATAAACCACGAGTCTGTCTGTTTACAACACACATGTTATAAAACTCGCGCATGACATGGTGTTCTAAAAACACTGCGCTCAAGTTCAAATCATTTCTATTTTTTTTTAAAACGCTCGAGACCTTATGGTTTTCACCCATGCATTTGACTGCCCATCTCATGTTTTTGTGAGCAAAAACGCGTTCTGTATGAACGAGCCCTTAGTATTGTTTAGATCCTTGTTCTGCATGGGATTACTATCTGATTGTTAGCCATGGTTTATTTTCGGATGTCACTCACAGCTTCCAGACGCTCTCAACGCAAAAGCTTCGCGCGCTCGTGTCGTGATTATTTAGCTCCGCCCACACGGCAAGCCTCCACCCGCTCGGGTTTTTCCCGGAAAGACTCGGTACAGCCTATCTTTCTTTTATAAATATAATAAAACTAAAGACTTTTTGGAGATATGAAGGATGCAATACTACTCTATAGGTACTCAAGATTAACATGAGATTGAGTGAAACTGAGTGTTTCACCCCCCCTTTAATCAAAATCTGAAATTTCCCCTCCCCTCTGCGTTGGAGGACCTTGCCTGATGACGTAGGTTTCAAGGTTTGGGCGTCTTCTTAACATCCATAATCACACCTCCAACTGACAGTAGACAGGCTGAATGAAAACACCTACTTTTCTAGATCCAATCAGGTGCTAGTTGGGAAAAAAGCCACGCCCACCATTTTGCCTCATTTAGTATTCCGTTTCTCTCGGAAATACGTCACAACACTGGAGAAAAGTCGTTTGCAACTTCCGGTTCACGGGGACTTTAAATTATGTTAAAAATATGTCCACAGGTTCCATGAACATTCATTACAGAACATGTCAAAAAAAGATATCATAAAAACGTACATTCTGGCTCCTCAGTGGACGTCTTTGTAACGTACAACCTTGTGACAAAGACGTTGAAAAGACGTCTTTTGGACATAATTTTGCTTAGTGGGTGTATTACTATTGTGATGATATGGGGTAATTACGTTTCCTCTTGAAAGATATTTAAACTTTGTAGCTTAATAAACCGTAATGTGATGACCAATCAGGGACAGGCAAGGACAGGTGCATTGTTTCATTGTAATGCATCCTTTGAACCAGAAAAAGACAACACTCATGCTACAGTAGATTATGATAGTTTAGTACCTACACTCTATGGCATTGGCATGGTAGACTTCACTCTGGTCACATGCTCTAGTCACAGTATCCGTCTAGTATCCACTACCTTTAGCAACAAAAGTACAATTTTGACTTTCTGTCTTGTGTCTTCTACTGGTCTGCTATATTCCTCTCATTACCTGTTTGTCTGACCAAACTCTTGATTCTTTTTTGTCTCCACCAATAGAATCGTGCTGAAACAGAGGTGCACGCTGAGCTTGGCAGTTGCCCACTAAAAATCTACATGTGCCATCATCCCGACACGATTGGAATTATGATAGAAGGACAGCCCGTGGTCAGAGGTGTGCCAAACCTATCAAAAGCATGCTGCCTCCTGTTTGGACTCACTTATGCTCTCGACCTCAAGTATCCCTCAAAACTGGTCTATACTTTTGAGATCTATCAGAGGCTTTTTGTGGGATTGGACCCCATGCGTCCTAAACCATCATCCAAGTATGCTAATCTCCTCACTAAATTGTCTTAGACGATTTCTCAATGGCATGTGACATTGTTTGCCATCATTTGAAAAAATTTAATCACTTTGGTAGGTGAGTTTACCAAATGCAAACTTCAACTTTTGACCTTAAAGGATCAGTTCACTTTTTTTGGAAATAGGCTCATTTTCCAACTCCCCTAGAGTTAAACTGCTGAGTTTTACCGTTTTCTAATCCATTCAGCCGATCTCCGGGTCTGGTGGTAGCACTTTTAGCATAGCTTAGCATAGATCATTGAATCGGATTAGACCATTTGAATCTCTCTTAAAAAAATTACCAAAGAGTTTAGATATTTTTCCTATTTAAAACTTGACTCTTCTGTAGTTACAGAATATCTAAATATCTAAACTCTTTGGTCATTTTTTTAAGAGAGATTCTAATGGTCTAATCCGATTCAATGATCTATGCTAAGCTATGCTAAAAGTGCTACCATCAGACCTGGAGATCGGCTGAATGGATTCGAAAACGGTAAAACTCAACTGTTTAACTTTGGGGGAGTTGTAAAATGAGCCTATTTCCAAAAAAAAGTGGAGTGTTCCTTTAAGACTCATTTGACAGGTATAGTTGGTCAGGTTATTTCCTTTTGTGTTCATTGTTCAGTGCCTTAATTAATGTGGACTGTGTTCTGTGCCGATCATTACCTCATGAGGTATATTCTCAACAGTGTTGTGTGCACAATTTTTTTTATACAGAAATACTGTAATCATTTTGTTATCATTTTTGACATTGCAGTTTGGATATTTGGATAACACTTATGCAGTGTTTGTTTTATATTACACTGTACATGTGCGGCCACATGTATTTGCTGCTTTGTGGTCACTGTTAAAAAATGACACTCGT
The DNA here is from genome assembly GCF_029890125.1 of Rhinichthys klamathensis goyatoka. Lineage (NCBI taxonomy): Eukaryota > Metazoa > Chordata > Actinopteri > Cypriniformes > Leuciscidae > Rhinichthys > Rhinichthys klamathensis. Next base: position 2,014,277 of record NW_026606846.1, on the reverse strand, counting down.
TAACATTAAATAAATGTTATTTTCTTCAATCTATCTTCTCATCTTTTTCTTCTTCAATTAAATTTGTAATTCTTATTGACAAATTCTGTTTATGTAAAGTTAATCAATGTAGTTCTTAGAATATAGACCTTTAGATTTATTTTCTGAGGTTATATCCAGGACTCAATTAAAATGTTTATTCACATACGATTAGGTTAATTTTACTAAGAAAATAAAATTCATAAAACCTAATTAAAATGAATGCAGGTTACTTGTAGCAAACCATAAATACATTACCTGTACCAAGAAAATTAGGTTTATCTAACTGAGTAATACTAGTATTTTTAGTTAACTCAACTTGATTTTATTGCGTTCATATTAAGTAATGTTAAAGTGTTCAATATACTTAAAAAAGGGCTGCAAATTGATTCAACTCAACTTGATTTTATTGCATTCATATTAAGTAATGTTAAAGTGTTCTATATACTCAAAAAAGGACTGCAAATTGATTCAACTCAACTTGATTTTATTGCATTCATATTAAGTAATGTTAAATTGTTCTATATACTCAAAAAAGGCTGCATGTTGACTCAACCTAAAACATCCAATGCAGCCACTTGCCTCACTTTTTATAAGTTAGATCTAGGTATTACTTTTTACAGTGCATGAAAAATATATAACACAGCCTCAATTAATTGGGTGGGTTACAAATGCATTCTATGGCACCTTTAACACAACATCATTTAACATTTGGAACGCACATTTTGTAAATCTTTAACAGAAATGCCCATTTCTCGTGTGGATACAGTTCATATACTTAACATTTATTACTAGGCCTACATCAAGTGTCAATAACTAGAATCTGACTCAGATTAGTGGAATATTATTAAAGCAGAATCAAACTAACTCAACGTTTACTGACAGATTCATTCACAAACATCAGTGTTTTTTTTATTTTATTTTTTTATTAGTATTGTATTTTGTTTAATGTGTTTATATTTTGTATGCGCTGCATGGTTTCTTTTTATGCTTTCTGTTTCTATGCTCAATGTTTTATTTTACAGCACTTTGGTGCAACTGTTGCTTTTAAATGTGCTATAGAAATACATTTCTACTTGGCTTGACTTGGAATGAAACTGCAAATAAACATGTAGCGATTTTGTTTTCAGTAGAAAAAGTTGCTATAAGATTTTGTCTTTATTTAGCCCTGACTGCATAATCATAATGTGATAAACTTACAGTATGACACAATCTGAGTATTATGTCACTGTATTAATGGCTATTCTCATTCTCCTCTGTATAACACTTGTGCTTTTGTAAATGGTTGTATATTGTGTAGTGTGGTTTGCTGATTGCTGATGCGGTTGCGTGTGCATTAACTGTTAATGATGTTTAATGCATCTTTGTTTGGTGTTTCTGGAGTTAATTCAGGCTATAAAAGATAAAAGATTGCAGAGCAGCTCATAAACACCATCATCTCCTGATGAGCAGCGTCTTCAGTCTTCAGGCTGAGTCCCGGTAAGATCATGTCGTCTCATGTGGGAATTATTGTGTCCTTGTGTTTCAGCCTTTACTCAAACGTTAGCACATGTTGTTCAGCTCGCTGACTCGCTAGTGTGCTTGATTATGTGGAGAAGAAACTAAAGAAATTAAGGTGGAATTGTTTAAAGCAGGTTTGAAAGTTTTCTTTAAGGTTCTGCCAGATCCAGTTTCCATTTCAGGTTCTTGATATTCATTTGATGATGATCATAAACTTCATCATCTGTCTTCCCAGGTGAAGAGGAAATGCATTTAAATTGGGCTTTTTTTGGACATACTCAATATATTTAAATTATACTGTATTAAGTACGTATTAAATGTATTATTGTGAAAGAACTTTTCAAGATATCCTTCAGATCAATGTTAAGGCGAGACACGGCAGGCAAAAACATCGTGTTTTTTTCACTGGTCAATTTTGAGATTTTGGGAAATTTGTCTTCAATAACATGTCTTCTTTCAGACTTGTGCTGAAAAAAAGTCCAAAATACACATTTAGGTCTTTATTTTACTACACTTTGTCTGTTTGCGTGTGCAGATTTCGCCTAAATCATCAATAGTTGTCGTTGTAAATCCTCCGCTGCTCCGCGATCGCTGTCTGCACCGTCATCACACACACCGCTAGAAAGCTCTCTCTCTCCTGTGCAATGCTGTCGCATCCAAATATGGGCATTTCCTGTTTATCAGCAACCAATCATGAAGTCAAATGGGCGCTTTAACTCGAAATGCGCATTCTCATTGGCTGATTCCAATCTCTGACAACGTGATTCGTCCAGAATCGTCACGTGATTCGCTCTGACATTATATATATACATCACATACTATACTTTACACACTATATATACCAAACAATGACATTACACAACACATTTCAGTCTTTGTATAATATAATAACTGTATAATCCTGCACACATGTGTAATAGTGGATCCTGAAGTGTGTGTGAGTCGCTCAGGTCATCTTCCCCTGTGATGGACTGGTGATGTGGTGATGTGTTGTTTAGGATGATCAGTGACGGATGAAGCAATGAGGAGTTTTGGATGTTAAACAGTGTGATGCATGCATTTTACTTGGACCTAAAGCATATTTTGTCTGTAATTCATGGCTTTCAATAGAAATTAATGTAATTTTGCCATAAAAATCTTTAAAAGCCTTTCTTTAAAATGAGTTTCTCACACTCGAGTGAGGATTTTCCACTTCTGTAGCTCCTACACACACCAAACTGTACACTCGTGTTCATCCTGAGGGATTTGTTGATATGTCATTCTTGGACTGATTTATATGACATTTTATGCCTAAAAATGGGTCGGAAATCAATTGTTTAAGGCTATTGGCAGTATTTTCTGATTTACAGGGCAACAAAAGGAGATATTCATAATCCCCTCTGGTGATGTCTTTTCATTGAATATAGCAACAACATGCTCAAATAAATTTTAACCTTGTTTTTTCAATGGTCAAATTCGTCACTTCAAAATATATGCAAATTAGCGCATATTTAATTAGATATAGCCTGATTAGCATATTTAAACATAAAATTACAGAAAACTCCTTTTTTTCTCCTATTCGTGTGAGTAATCAACTGGTAAAGTTTCATGGTGATATCTGTAAGTTACAATCTTTACCCTATTCACCTGTAGTGTCTCGCCTTACACTATTTGCAATATATTTTAATATATTAAATAGTGCTAAAATGGAACAACTTCAAGTACATTTAGTGCATTTAAGTGTATTTCTTTACAGTTCATTTAAAATATACTTTCATATTTCTTAAACTACAGTTAGAATATATTTGAAGCTTCAGTTTAATGTACTTGAAGAACATTTAATAGCATTTCAGCTCATTATAAATGTATTAGCATTACAGTAATAGTTTATTATAAAGCTGTTTTATTCAGAATATTAAAAGTGCAAAAATAATGAACTATAAATGTTAAGACACACACTTTGAAATGAAGAACACTTTAATATAGTATCTTGTGGTGTACATTGCAAAATAAATACCTAGAGTTCATTAAAAAGCACAGCAGCAAATATAATCTCTTGAACACAATACATAATAATACATGAAGGATCAGTGAAATGCTGTGGCAGTGACGGAGTCAGTTTACCTTTCAAAGCTTTGGCTATGTCCTCATCAAGCTGGACACGAGTGTTATAGTTGTTTAAGACAGAAGAATGTGTGCAAACAGCAACTAAACCTCAGCAGTGACTTCTGGGCCGAATCTGCATCTCTGCGTCTGCTCCACTTCCACTCGAGAAGCTCGGCTCTGATTGGTCAGACTGAGTGTAACTGAACTGAAAAACACCAGCTGTTACACTTACAAAACTGGGGTAAGAGTGTCAAAAACTGAAGCAGAGTGTCAGTTCTTTCTTTTGATATATTACATGTTCAGATATTCATACAACAGAATATCCTGTGATGAAACTTTTGTGAAAATGATGAAAAACGCTGGCACAGACACAAGTAACGTTAATGTAATAGAAATCTTCCAAAACCCTCTAAACTCTGTCATCACTCGCCCTTCAGTTGCTCCTGCTCCACTTACACTTGAAACTTTTGTGAAAATTATCAAAAACGCTGGCTTTTATTTTTAATTTTGTAAAAACACTTGCGGGGAAAGAGTTATAAACTCTGAGTGAACTTTAAAAATGAAAGCATCAGATATAAAGTTGAGTTTATAAGTTTATTTGTTAGAGAATTGTGTGTTTAAGGTAATTACAGTTTCACACGTTGGATCAAATAGTGTGTGTGTAATCTCCGGCCTTTCCTCCATTAGATCAACAAGCTTTAAGATGTGTGTTTCTCCAGTGTGTGCAGTGAATGAAGAGCTCTTTAAACACGGCAGTGGAAACTTGTGAAACATCTGTCAGTCTGTGTGTTATTCCACACACTTCTGCTTTGACCTGCAGACCAAACACACAATCCTGTCAGTAACGTAAGTTCTTCAACATTTATTCCTACTTTAATAAACCATTGTACACTTGCAGCTGTGCTGGACTGAATATGCAGAACAACAGCATTCTTGCTTCTGTGATATTGTTCAAATGGAGGATTTACAGACTTTAATCTTACATTTCACGTATTTCAAGCTTTCTATCATTACACACACTCCTCTAAAGAACATGTGAAGCAAACTGAGCAAACTGCATTTCAACAATCACACAGAAAACACGTCATATATTTATCTCTAATGTTTTTAATATATGATTACAATAGTAAATGAATGCATGTTCTTTAAACTAATGACTGGTTTGTTATTTAGTGCCTGTGAAGATTTCATGAAACAATGGCAGAACTAAACGCCAGCATCAACGCATCAAGTGGAGGAGATTATGAAGAGGAATGGCGTCAGATGAGGGAATTTCTCTGGAAACTTGAGTTTGCACACACAATAATTACCATGATCATTGCAGCCGTTGAGATTGTAATCATGATCGTAACTCTGTTTGCGTTGTGTGCTCTTATCAAATCTCAGCGCTCCACTCCAGTGTTTGTTATTCATTTGATTCTGTCAGATCTCATTCAGATCATTTGTAGATTAACATGGACAATCAGAGGGTTAGTGCATGCACGTATGGCATATCATTATAGTTTGTTTGCGGGTCTGTATTTTATGGCATGTGTTGCTCTTGAACGATATCTTCTGGTTTCTCATCCTATCTGGTACAGAACTCATCATTCACTGAAAGTCTGCTGTGTTATTTCTGTGATCGTCTGGTTTATTCCTCTGATCTTTGCAGACTTTAACTATGATTATCTGTTTAGAGATCTGAAGTCTCGATCGATCGCCTGTTTAATCCCCTACCCGATAATCATTCTGTGTTTTATTGGCACTTGTCGCGGTCTTTCACGCGCAATATCTCTTACTTCTGTAAAGCGCAAAAAGATTTTGGGCAGTTTGTTCCTGGTGCTTCTGACTTACACTTTCCTCATCCTCCCCTACATAATCCTGAACTTTATTATAGATTATAGAGAATATAGAGCTGATAGAGGTCATAGAGGTTACAGTGCCTACAGCAGGGCATTGCTCTATATATTATCGTATTTGTCTGGATATCTCCTGTTCCTGAACCCGCTGGCTGACTGTGTCCTGTACATGTTCATCAGGCCTGATGTCGGAGGGTTAATGAAGTCTGTTCACTGCTGTTGTAGAACTGACACACATCAGGATTCGACACACAGCCGGGATGAACACTCTCGAGACAGTAGTGCAGCGTTTGCCTGCTGTGTTTCAGTGCTAAAGCCTGCGTCTCATTCACGGACCCCCTGCACTTCAGTGTAAACATCTGCACTCCATACATGAAGTCAATGCCATTCTGTTCACTCACACACCCTTCCTTTCTGTGGCGTTTAGCTTTATTAGAGACAACTCTTGCTTCATCAAACTCTAAACTCAATTGCTCTGTTTGCGGCCCATAAACACATGCGGTGAACAGAGTTTTATTAAAGATGTGTTGATGTAGTGTTGATGCTTCTGCTGGCGTTCTGGATCAGCAGGACTTTATCATACGATGGAGAGGAGGGGTGTATAAAGCACGGTTTATTCTCACTTCATTCCCCCGATAGACTGACAGATCAACAACATCAAGTAGTTTCAGCTCGTAGTCTTGCTTGTGTTCCTAATGCATGGACATTATACTCTTTATACCTAATAACTACTATTCACGCTGTTACAAAGATAGTCCACTCAATGCTATTATATTCATAGCTTTTCTTCACCTTTATCACCATTGGCTTTTGGCTTGCTTAGTTGGGGATATTTAATTTTATATTTAACACTATTATTACAACATTATTTTCCTGTTATCTCTGTAAAGCTGCTTGTCAACAATCTGTATTGTAAAACCACTATATAAATAAAGGTGACTTAGTGACTATTATTCACAGCACTGGAATAGTGTTAGTTTAACTTCTATGTTTCTCCTCGTTTGTAAATCTCTTTGGATTAAAGCGTCTGCTAAATGATTAAATGTAAATGTATTGCATGCATTGAAAATGAAATGTGAAGATGTACATATGCTCTCATGTCGATCAAAAGCTGAATAACTTTCTTTCTTCTGTGGAACATAAAAGACAATATTGTGAGATTTGTTGTCCATACATTAGAAGTCAGTGGACAGTTTCGGGTGAACTATCCCTAAAAACACTTGATTTAAAGTGCAGAAAGTATATCAGAAGAGATCTAAGTTTATATTAAATATTAACCAGAGCTTGCATGGAAATCAGAAGAGACTTATTAGTAATATTGTTGTGTGTTTATAGAAGTGTTTCATATGTCACATATGGAGTCAGAGACTGTCCTGTATTCTCTCTCTTCTATCATTAATATAATTAAAGAGCTCTCAGTTCTCCTGTGTGTGTTTCTGTAATTAAAGAGCTCTCAGTTCTCCTGTGTGTGTTTCTGTCTCTCTCTCTGTGTGTGTGTGTGTGTGTGTGTGTTTCTGTCTTATTTGACTAATAACGGCTGAGTTGAACTGGAAGTGGAGAAAAGAGATAATCCACTTGCTCACATGACTTTAATGAAAAGATTCCACATGGAAAAACAGGAACATCCATGAAGTCATGATCCAAGACAAGAGGCTCGTCTGAGAGGAGATACTGAAGAGTAGGCGAGAGTGTGTGTGCAGTGAAGACAGTTCTCTCTTCTCGTATGGATCACACACACCTGTGAGATCAGAGGAGGATCTCACGGGATTCACACTCATGCGCTGTTGATGATAAACTGGCTGTAATTTAGGTTCTGTTGCTTTTATATGAAAATAAATATGATGAACAAGACACCCAAAGTACTTGTTATTTAATTCCATTCAAAGACGTGTTTATCAATTCATTTACTTTAAAGGGGTCATGAACTGGATTACTTTATTGTTTTATAATGTTTCCTGGGGTGCCCTTATATGTTAGTATGATTTTTACATCACAAATGGTCATAATTTAGAAATTAAAAAGACATTCTTCCTAGCCTGATTTTAGCTTCTGCTTTGAACGCTCAGTGTACACGCCCACTGCTCTGATTGGTCATGAGACTTCAGTGTAAACGCCCACTGCTCTGATTGGTCATGAGACTTCAGTGTAAACGCCCACTGCTCTGATTGGTCATGAGACTTCAGTGTAAACGCCCACTGCTCTGATTGGTCGTGAGGCTTCAGTGTGAACGCCCACTGCTCTGATTGGTCGTGAGACGTCAGTGTAAAAGCCCACTGCTCTGATTGGTCGTGAGACTTCAGTGTAAACGCCCACTGCTCTGATTGGTCGTGAGACTTCAGTGTAAATGCCCACTGCTCTGATTGGTCGTGAGACTTCAGTGTAAACGCCCACTGCTCTGATTGGTCGTGAGACTTCAGTGTAAACGCCCACTGCTCTGATTGGTCGTGAGACTTCAGTGTAAACGCCCACTGCTCTGATTGGTCGTGAGACGTCAGTGTAAAAGCCCACTGCTTTGATTGGTCGTGAGACTTCAGTGTAAACGCCCACTGCTCTGATTGGTCGTGAGACGTCAGTGTAAACGCCCACTGCTCTGATTGGTCGTGAGACTTCAGTGTAAACGCCCACTGCTCTGATTGGTCGTGAGACGTCAGTGTAAACGCCCACTGCTCTGATTGGTCGTGAGACTTCAGTGTAAACGCCCACTGCTTTGATTGGTCGTGAGACTTCAGTGTAAACGCCCACTGCTCTGATTGGTCGTGAGACGTCAGTGTAAACGCCCACTGCTCTGATTGGTCGTGAGACTTCAGTGTAAACGCCCACTGCTCTGATTGGTCGTGAGACGTCAGTGTAAACGCCCACTGCTCTGATTGGTCGTGAGACGTCAGTGTAAAAGCCCACTGCTTTGATTGGTCGTGAGACTTCAGTGTAAACGCCCACTGCTCTGATTGGTCGTGAGACTTCAGTGTAAACGCCCACTGCTCTGATTGGTCGTGAGACGTCAGTGTAAACGCCCACTGCTCTGATTGGTCGTGAGACTTCAGTGTAAACGCCCACTGCTCTGATTGGTCGTGAGACTTCAGTGTAAACGCCCACTGCTCTGATTGGTCGTGAGACTTCAGTGTAAACGCCCACTGCTCTGATTGGTCGTGAGATGTCAGTGTAAACGCCCACTGCTCTGATTGGTCGTGAGACGTCAGTGTAAAAGCCCACTGCTCTGATTGGTCGTGAGACTTCAGTGTAAATGCCCACTGCTGTGATTGGTCGTGAGACTTCAGTGTAAAAGCCCACTGCTCTGATTGGTCGTGAGACTTCAGTGTAAAAGCCCACTGCTCTGATTGGTCGTGAGGTTTCAGTGTAAACGCCCACTGCTGTGATTGGTTGTGAGGCTTCAGTATAAAAGCCCACTGCTCTGATTGGTCGTGAGGCTTCAGTGTAAACGCCCACTGCTCTAATTAGTTGTGAGGTTTCAGTGTAAACGCCCACTGCTGTGATTGGTTGTGAGGCTTCAGTGTAAACGCCCACTGCTGTGATTGGTTGTGAGGTTTCAGTGTAAACGCCCACTGCTGTGATTGGTTGTGAGGCTTCAGTGTAAACACCCACTGCTGTGATTGGCTGACATGTTTGCATATGGAATTGCTAGTATTAAAGGAGTAGTTCACTTTAAAATTAAAAATAGCCCATGATTTTCTCACCCTCAAGCCATCCTAGGTGCCTGTAACTTTCTTTTTTCAGATGAATACAATCAGAGTTTTATTAGTAAACACCCTGACGCTTCTGAGCTTTATAATGGCAGTGGATTTCAAAGGTTAGAAGTGCCTCCATTCATCATAAATGAACTCCACTTGGCACCGGGTGGTTAATAAAGGCCTTCTGAATCAAAGAGATTAATTTGTGTAAGAAAAGTATTAATATTTAAAACTTTATAAAGTACAAACATATGGATATGGATTTGACTTAAGTGTAAAGCGAAACTTATGCGAGTAATGCGACGTACTGCTGATATTTACACTACGCCATGACGCACTACGCTACTTCCGACGTCATAAGTTGAACTTTATGCGTTTAAATGTAGCTTGGATTTCACAGACAGGGTCATATATAACTGATGCAATCATGGTTATGTTGCATTTTACTTTTAAGCTAATTTGAATAAAATAACACATTTAGTACATTATTAAAAATAACTTTAAGTACAGAATGTGTGTTTATGGGAATTTTTGACCATTCTTCTAGAAGCGCATTTGTGAAGTCCGGCACTGATGTTGGTCGAGAAGGCTTTGCTCACAGTCTCTAATTCATCCCAAAGCTGTTCTATCGGGTTCAGGTCAGGACTCTGTGCCAGTCCAGTTCCTCCACACCAAACTCCTCATCCATGTGTTTATGGACCTGCTTTGTGCACTGGAGTGCAGTAATGTTGGAACAGGAACATCCCCAAACTGTTCCCAGAAAGTTGGGAGCATGAAATTGTCCAAAATGTCTTGGTATGCTGAAGCATTAAGAGTTTCTTTCACTGGAACTAAGAGGCCAAACCTGAAAAACAACCCCACACCATAATCCCCCATCCACCTTACAACCCCACACCATAAACCCCCTCCACCAAACAACCCCACACCATAATCCCCCTCCATCAAACAACCCCACACCATAATATCCCCTCCACCAAACAACCCCACACCATAATCCCCCCTCCACCAAACAACCCCACACCATAATCCCCCCTCCACCAAACAACCCCACACCATAATCCCCCTCCATCAAACAACCCCACACCATAATATCCCCTCCACCAAACAACCCCACACCATAATCCCCCTCCACCAAACAACCCCACACCATAACCCCCCCTCCACCAAACAACCCCACACCATAATCCCCCCTCCACCAAACAACCCCACACCATAATCCCCCCTCCACCAAACAACCCCACACCATAATCCCCCCTCCACCTAACAACCCCACACCATAATCCCCCCTCCACCAAACAACCCCACACCATAATCCCCCTCCATCAAACAACCCCACACCATAATATCCCCTCCACCAAACAACCCCACACCATAACCCCCACACCATAACCCCCCTCCACCAAACAACCCCACACCATAATATCCCCTCCACCAAACAACCCCACACCATAACCCCCCCTCCACCAAACAACCCCACACCATAACCCCCCCTCCACCAAACAACCCCACACCGTAACCCCCCCTCCACCAAACAACCCCACACCATAATCCCCCCTCCACCTAACAACCCCACACCATAATCCCCCCTCCACCAAACAACCCCACACCATAATCCCCCTCCATCAAACAACACCACACCATAATATCCCCTCCACCAAACAACCCCACACCATAACCCCCCCTCCACCAAACAACCCCACACCATAATATCCCCTCCACCGAACAACCCCACACCATAACCCCCCCTCCACCAAACAACCCCACACCGTAACCCCCCCTCCACCAAACAACCCCACACCGTAACCCCCCCTCCACCAAACAACCTCACACCATAACCCCCCCTCCACCAAACAACCCCACACCATAATCCCCCCTCCACCAAACAACCCCACACCATAATCCCCCCTCCACCAAACAACCCCACACCATAATCCCCCCTCCACCTAACAACCCCACACCATAATCCCCCCTCCACCAAACAACCCCACACCATAATCCCCCTCCATCAAACAACCCCACACCATAATATCCCCTCCACCAAACAACCCCACACCATAACCCCCACACCATAACCCCCCTCCACCAAACAACCCCACACCATAATATCCCCTCCACCAAACAACCCCACACCATAACCCCCCCTCCACCAAACAACCCCACACCATAACCCCCCCTCCACCAAACAACCCCACACCGTAACCCCCCCCTCCACCAAACAACCCCACACCATAATCCCCCCTCCACCTTACAACCCCACACCATAATCCCCCCTCCACCAAACAACCCCACACCATAATCCCCCTCCATCAAACAACACCACACCATAATATCCCCTCCACCAAACAACCCCACACCATAACCCCCCCTCCACCAAACAACCCCACACCATAATATCCCCTCCACCAAACAACCCCACACCATAACCCCCCCTCCACCAAACAACCCCACACCATAACCCCCCCTCCACCAAACAACCCCACACCGTAACCCCCCCTCCACCAAACAACCCCACACCATAACCCCCCCTCCACCAAACAACCCCACACCATAATATCCCCTCCACCTAACAACCCCACACCATAATCCCCCCTCCACCAAACAACCCCACACCATAATCCCCCTCCATCAAACAACCCCACACCATAATATCCCCTCCACCAAACAACCCCACACCATAACCCCCCCTCCACCAAACAACCCCACACCATAATATCCCCTCCACCAAACAACCCCACACCATAACCCCCCCTCCACCAAACAACCCCACACCATAACCCCCCCTCCACCAAACAACCCCACACCGTAACCCCCCCTCCACCAAACAACCCCACACCATAACCCCCCCTCCACCAAACAACCCCACACCATAATATCCCCTCCACCAAACAACCCCACACCATAACCCCCCCTCCACCAAACAACTCCACACCATAATCCCCCTCCATCAAACAACCCCACACCATAATATCCCCTCCACCAAACAACCCCACACCATAACCCCCCCTCCACCAAACAACCCCACACCATAATCCCCCTCCATCAAACAACCCCACACCATAATATCCCCTCCACCAAACAACCCCACACCATAACCCCCCTCCACCAAACAACCCCACACCATAACCCCCCCTCCACCAAACAACCCCACACCATAATCCCCCCTCCACCAAACAACCCCACACCATAACCTCCCCTCCACCAAACAACCCCACACCATAATATCCCCTCCACCAAACAACCCCACACCATAACCCCCCCTCCACCAAACAACCCCACACCATAATATCCCCTCCACCAAACAACCCCAAACCATAACCCCCCCTCCACCAAACAACCCCACACCATAACCCCCCCTCCACCAAACAACCCCACACCATAACCCCCCCTCCACCAAACAACCCCACACCATAATATCCCCTCCACCAAACAACCCCACACCATAACCCCCCCTCCACCAAACAACCCCACACCATAACCCCCCCTCCACCAAACAACCCCACACCATAATCCCCCTCCATCAAACAACCCCACACCATAATATCCCCTCCACCAAACAACCCCACACCATAACCCCCCTCCACCAAACAACCCCACACCATAACCCCCCCTCCACCAAACAACCCCACACCATAATCCCCCCTCCACCAAACAACCCCACACCATAACCTCCCCTCCACCAAACAACCCCACACCATAATATCCCCTCCACCAAACAACCCCACACCATAACCCCCCCTCCACCAAACAACCCCACACCATAATATCCCCTCCACCAAACAACCCCAAACCATAACCCCCCCTCCACCAAACAACCCCACACCATAACCCCCCCTCCACCAAACAACCCCACACCATAACCCCCCCTCCACCAAACAACCCCACACCATAATATCCCCTCCACCAAACAACCCCACACCATAACCCCCCCTCCACCAAACAACCCCACACCATAACCCCCCCTCCACCAAACAACCCCACACCATAACCTCCCCTCCACCAAACAACCCCACGCCATAACCCCCCCTCCACCAAACAACCCCACACCATAACCCCCCTCCACCAAACAACCCCACACCATAATCCCCCCTCCACCAAACAACCCCACACCATAACCCCCCTCCACCAAATAACCCCACACCATAACCTCCCCTCCACCAAACAACCCCACGCCATAACCCCCCCTCCACCAAACAACCCCACACCATAACCCCCCTCCACCAAACAACCCCACACCATAATATCCCCTCCACCAAACAACCCCACACCATAGCCCCCCCTCCACCAAACAACCCCACACCATAACCCCCCCTCCACCAAACAACCCCACACCATAACCTCCCCTCCACCAAACTTTACACTTGGCACAATGCATTAAGGCAAGTACCGTTCTCCTGGCAACCGCCAAACCCAGACTCGTCCATCGGATTGCCAGGCAGAGAAGCGTGATTCGTCTCTCCAGAGAACACTTCTCCACTGCTGTAGAGTCCAGTGGCGGCTGCTTTACCACTGCATCCCACGCTTTGCATTGCACTTGGTGATGTAAGGCCTGGATGCTGCTGCTCGGTCATGGAAACCCATTCTATGAAGCTCTACGCACTGTTCTTGAGCTAATCTGAAGGCCTCAGAAGTTTGGAGGTCTGTAGCTATTGACTCAGCAGAAAGTTGGCGACCTCTGTGTGCCTCAGCATGTGCTGTCCCGCTCTGTGATTTTACGTGGCCTACCACTTTGTGGCTGAGTTGCTGTTGTTCCCAATTGCTTCCACTTCCACATAATACCACAAACAGTTGACCGTGGAATATTGAGGTAGAGGAAATTTTACGAATGGACTTATTGCACAGGTGGCAACCTATCACGGTACCAGGCTTGAGTTCACTGAGCTCCTGAGAGCGACCCGTTCTTTTAACCCTCTGGGGTTCTTCGGACCAAATGGACCCGAAGAATTTAAATAAAAAAATGTGTAAAATCATAGCTTCATCGGAATGGTCAGAAATTTGGTGACTTTGTTGGTACTTGGTATATGAACACCCAAAAAAATTGGGGACAGGATTTGAATAGTCTAAGTGGTTGTAAAAAAAATGGTCACACTCAGGGTCTTCATTGGCCATTGGAAATGAATGGGAAATTGACAAAAATGTGACAATACAGAGTTGTTTTGTGCGTACAATCAACAAATCAGCCACGATCCAGAAAAAAAGCACACAACAGTGAAGGGGTGAATCTATAAAACATCAAGAGTGCAAAACAGACACATCCACACACACACACACACACACACACACACACACACACACTTTTATACACAAACACACTAATAAATTCAGATTACATAAATATGTTTTGAATTTTGTTACGATCTTTTAAAGTCTAGGAGATGTTACGCAACATTTGTTTTATTAGCACTGCTGATGGAGGAATACGGTGGAGAGAAAACCATGACAGACTCAACTTGAAGAGAAACAAACTGGATTTTATTGTCACAAAGCCGAAGCCACTAGTTCCAGTTTGGAAAAATGAGTGTGCTATTTACAATGTTTACAAATATTAAATAATAAGGGAAGAGAACCAAAAAGTGGCGCCAAAGAAAAGAACAGAATATAACAAAACAATCCTTATACTACACCTAATCCTAACCAAAGAAAAAGGTGAAAAGAAAACCGAATTCTTCGGTGCATCCGGCACCTAAATAAGCTAACTACTAAAACAAAACATACACAGAGTGGCGCTCACTCCTAACCTAGTGTATCTAACAAATAAACACTACGGGCATTATGTATACCGCGGCATACTGACCTGTCGTTCTCTTTCCCAGAGAGAGAGTCGAATTACAGGACCCCACAGCGTCACACTGGGATACACATTGAAACTATGATCTCTACAACTAAAACATACTAAATATCAAGGTACAGATAAACAAAGCATACAGCACCCAACTCATTCCACTACAAAGAGCCAGACATCACTATATGAATCTCCAGTCACAGGTTTAGTAACCTCACAACGCTACACGAGCTCATGGCCGCTTCCGAGAGATCGAATGAATGAAAACGCCATCCTTTTGAACCCAGCTGGTCAACTCTGATTGGCTCCCGGGCGCCGCCCCAACGATGAGTGACGTCCCGCTAGGCCAATCACAGCAGCCTGCCAGCCAAGAGTGAGCTAGAAACAGAAACAGATAATGAGCATATACTATCAACACGTGCGAAGTATACCAGCGTGCACAGACTAGTGAAAACAAAACAAACCCCCACGTGGAACGTAACAATTTTTAAAAATCACAGCTTCATCGGAATGTTACGAAACTAGGTGACTTTTATGGTATTATGTATGTGAACAAACAAAAAATATTGAGGTCATGATCCAAGCATGCTAAGTGGTCGTCACACTTCTGCTCTTTGGTCAAAAATGACCCCCATAAGAAAATGAATGGGAAATTGTTAGAGTTTTTTTTTTTTTGCATACAATCTACAAATCAGCCAGGATGCAGAAAAAAGGACTCAACAGTGAAGGGGTGAATCTCTAAAACATCAAGAGTGCAAAACAGACACACACACATACACACACACACACACACACACACTGTATTATATATTTATAATAATCTGTATTATAAAGTAAAACTGGCACTTCAAATTACCATTTAAACCAAACAAACAAACAAAAAACAAGACAAAAATAGTCTTTGAGAATCTGTTATTATATTTTAAAATCAACAACCTGAAAAAAATTGTCAAAGATGTGCAGAACTCACAAGAATTCTGAACCCTTTCTACAGAGAGCTGTAAATCCACTAGTGGTAAAAATGTGCTATTGCGTGATAAAAATGCTCAGTGTGTCCAGCAGATGGCATCCATCTCATTTCAAAAATTGTTTTCATGAGGCCTAGGCTTGACTCTAAAATGAAATACAGCTTTAAAAAAAAAAAAAAAAAAAAAACATATTTATAAAAAAATTATATTATATTCAATGGGAAAAAATGGGTCATAATTATTGCATAAATATTAATTATAAATCATAAAATTTTCTCAAAACACCAAAAAATAAAATAAAAAAATTTATAAAAAACAAGTAAAAAAAAAAATATATGATTTTCTTTTAATAAATATGAATCAAACCCTTCCGGACCATTTGGTCCCGAAGACCCTGAGTGTGACCCTGAAATGAAGGACCCCAGAGGGTTAAAGATGCGTGTAGAAGCGTCTGCATGCTAGGGCTTGATTTTATACACCTGTGGCCATGATTGAACACCTGAACTCAATGATTTGGAGGGGTGTCCCAAAACTTTTGGTAATATAGTTCAATTCAATTCAATTCAAATTTATTTGTATAGTGCTTTTCACAATACATATTGTTTCAAAGCAGCTTTACAGAAAGTGCATTTCAGAAGTGTACATAGAAAAATACAGTTAGTTAATCAAGTATTAATTTAGGGCATTTATTTATTTACCTTTATTTTACCAGGAAATAGTCCCATTGAGATTCAGAATCTCTTTTTCAAGAGAGTCCTGGCCAAGACAGCAGAATAATAGTTCCATATTAAAAAGTACAAATACAAACATTAACAAAAACAAAACAAACAAGAAAAAAAAAGTACATTTTGGCAATTTAACATACTCTCAACATAATCACCAGCCGCTCTCAGTAACAGCACATGTGCATCTAGTACTCAAATAGTCCTTTATCCTCATTTTAAATTGTGTCATTGTCGGTAAACAGTCAAATTTTAGCTGATTTTGCTATTTATACCAGGAAAACGGTGCAAAAACTTTAAAGGCACTTTCACCGAAGACAGTTCGCGTTCGTGGGATTTCATACATGAATCTTACACTAAAAGAGAAACAGCCTTTGTTTCTATAATAGAAACCCAACTTTACTCTTAGTTTTTTTGTTAGACCCTTTATATGCTGTTTGAGAGAAATTTTCTTCTAAAAGGAAACCAAGATATTGGCTGCATTCCAAACCGCATACTTCCCTACTATTTAGTATGGGAAAAAGAGTAGGCGAGCGAAAAAGTATGTATGAATCCAAAAGAGTAGGCGAGAATTACTTGGATGACGTACTAATTATCGCGAGATTCGGACTTAAGTGCGTTCGAATATGCCTACTCTCCTACTATATAGTAGGCGAAAACAGTACGTGAAGGAAGCAGTACGTTCGAAACATCAGTATTCATAAAAGAGTAGGCGAGAAGTTCCCGGATGGCTTACTGCTTCCGGCCAGATTTTTGAGTGCTCAACCGATGGATACTCTTCTATCCCAGGAGGCCACGCGAGAGGATACGTCATAAAAAAGAAGAAGAAGGATAGTTCATACTCGAACATGACGCAAATGATGACGGACGAGAGTGTTTTCAAATGTGAGTATTAGATATTACAAATCAAATGATCGCATGTGTTGAACTACTGTACAGTAAACTGTTGAATTGTTGAAGGTGTAAAGACGCTATATAGTATGGTAAATTTGTGATTTTGCTGTAAATCACATTTTATTAAGTTAGCTAACAGAGGAGCTCCAGTAAGGACACATACGTCTCCAAAGTGGATTTGCATACATTTTAAACCGTATGCATCTCTAATCTCTAGTAATACAATTACTAAATGTCTATTTAATATCTGGTAAGAAAATCTAATATAAGAATTGCATATTTCTACGTCTAATAGATATGAAATAGACTTCTGAGTTATGTGTGTGTACTATTGTTTAAGATAATTCACTGTTGTCAACACTGTTTTCATTAGACGAATGTTTAATAAATTTACATAAAGTAACTAAACATAAGTAATCTATTTCATTTGTCCATAAGTACTGTTGAAAAATTGTGGAACATTTATGATCAACATGTAAATGTAGTATTGAGCTTATAAATCACAGAGGTAACGTGAGTCTTGTCTGGATGTTACAGGGACAGATGAGCATACACATCTGCTTATCCGGTGGAGAGTGGCTCATGAAGCCCTCTTCACCGGGAAGCGTAATGCTGCCATCAAAGACTTTGAGTGAGTATACAGAAATAATTAAAAATCTATTTAATTGTTTATTTGTAGTATATCTCAACAGAGATATTACAGCACTTTTTTGATCCTTGATTTCTCTGCATTTGCTGCAGATCTTTTGTGGTGGAGAAGAGCCGGCAAGGCAGGGTGACGGCGGCATTTGTAAAAAAAAAAAAGGGAAAACCTTAAACAAAAATACAAAGTAAGATAATTGTGTTACTTCTAATACAGAAATGAAATGATTAAATATTCTGATGTTAAAATGACTGTTTTTGTATCATGCTTGTGCATTTTTGCAGGATCTGAAATGTCCTCAGACAGGGGTGAGCACTGAGGATGGAGAGCCCACAGCAGCGTCCGGGAAGGGGTACCCTGCCATGGATGAGGCAATCGGGGGCAGACCCTCCATCTCTCCTCCTGCCCTCGTTGCCTCATGTGGGCCGGATGTTGCTGTGGCCTCTTCATCCTCTTCATCCTCTTCATCCTCTTCATCCTCAGTGAGGCCAGAGCCAGCAAGAGCCAGGAAAAGGGTGAAAGATCTGGAGGACCTGATCCAGGAGATGGAGGAGAGGGAAGAGAAGAGAGAGAGGAAAGCAGCTGAGAGGGAGGAGAGACTATGGAGAGAAATGGAGGAGAAGGAGGACAGAAGAGAACGGGAGAGACGAGAGAGAGACGAAAGACAAGAAAGAGATGTAAGAGAAAGAGAAGAGAGATGGCACCGGGAGGCAATCGAGAGAGAGGAAAGGAGAGATAAAGAAACAAAAGAAAGGGATGAAAGATTCCTTTCTGTCCTTGAAATGCTTGCAAAAAAATAAATTCAATAACAAAAAACATCTTATGATCATTTACACAATTGGGTTAAAATGAATTAAATGATATATATATACACACACACACAGTACTGTGCAACAACAACAAATGGTGGCCTAAGATTTTTGTACAATACTATGTATATAAAACAAACAATTTCTAGGCATTCACAGTAGCCTACATTATAGACTTCTAGGAATTTATTGATGACTTTAAGATTGTGATAAAATTCATAAATTAAATATTTATGAAGTGATGAATAATTAGTGAATGTGTGGTGTAATGTAAAAAAAACACCTTTAAAACAACAGTTTTATTGGAGTGTATTATATGATTTCTAAATGCACACAGAGCTCATGCAGGGATTGTCAAGGCAGGTCATAGAGGGTTCAGTTCCAGCACACCTGTCTGTAATTTTCAGGTAGTCAGTTATTAATTGGTTTAAATTGATTCAGGTGTGTATAATTAGGGTTGGACAATAGCCCTCCATGACCTAAGCTGAACTTGAGACTGTTTACACAAACTACCTTAAGTTTTGCATTAACTAGGGTTAGTGAACCCAAGCAAAAAAAGGGTTAAAGTCCCTGTAAAGGCAATTTCAAAAAAAAATTCTAAACACATTATAAATGTTAGAAATGTATTGCTAAAACATATTACAAAGACTGTGAACTGTGAAGTACTGAATTGTGGAGTTAGACCGTTAAACAGTTTTTCACCATTGCTATTTTCCGGATTTTCTGGGCGGGGCTAAAACAGGGCTCGATGACGCACTGGAGCCCTTGAGCTTCTGGACACGCCCCTACTTGATGACGCTCTGAGGCCACTGAGGCTGGCCGCTCCTAACAATATTATAGAGCACATTCACATCAGTTTGCCGCTCAATCGCGAGTTACTGTCAGTACTATTATTAGTAACGGCCTACAGATTGCTAGCTACTAGCTATGCCTTCGTCACGGAAATGCGTAGGCCTACTACCTGGATGCGATCACCGGATCACGTACAAAACAGATCGGTGTCCTTGTTTAAATTTCCGAAAAACGATTACATCAAGAAGAAGTGGATTAATTTTGTGAAGAGCCACCTTGATGGAGAGCTGAGGATCACCGCCAAAACCCGCCTCTGTAAGTGATCATTTTACACTGGATAGTTTTATAAACTTTCGTCGGAGACAACTGAGACATTCACTGATAATCCGCTGTTACTGGTGAATGGGGCCGAACCGACTCCCGCCTCAGCCTTCATCCTCCCGTCGCGCCGTTCGGCAGTGCGTGCATCCATTCCGGCTGTAGAGTTGAGTGAGGCGAGTCGACGACGGCAGCTTTCCCGCGAGTGGGCGTGGTTTCAGCACAGCCAGTGGACACGCCCCCAGCGTTTGAGAGCAGAGATTACTGCTCATTTTTTCAAGATTTTGATAGCTTATTTTATGTACTTGCTGGCTTTTTTTATCATTCAAATTTGGCTGGGTGACTAATAACACATTTTTCTGTGGTGTGACAAACTCAAAACACATACTTAATTTTGACTTTACAGGGACTTTAATGAACCCAAGCAAATAATTCAGTCATTATTTACTCCCCTTCATGTTGTTTGATCCCTCTGTTTTTGTTTTTGTTTTTTTTTCCTGAACACAAAAGGTGATTTTGGTCAGGTTTGTACTGTTGGTTTAATACAATACCACTCAATAGACTTTCAGAAGCTTCAAAAGCATAATCAAAATGCCAGGAAGCTTCTGAAAGTTGGGCTCCATTGACTGATATTGTATGAAACCAGCAGAACAAACTTGACAAAAATTCCCTTTTGTATTTAAACAACAAAAAAACAGAGGGATCTAACAGCATGAAAGCACATAAATAATGGCTGTATTTATATGTTGAGGTGAACTAACCCTTTCACCCACCAAATAGAAATTGTAGTAAATGTATGTATGCATTTTGTATTATAGTAATACCTTGATGAAATAAGCAGCTTTGAGCGTTTATCTCTGAGACCATTTAAAAAAAAAAGCTTTACAAAAATCAATCACATTTATGCAGATGTTTTTAACCAAAGTGACTAAATGCATTTATTACAGGGACAATGACCCTTGACAACAGGGGCGTCACTAGGATTTTCATTTTAGGGGGGCTAAGCCCCCAATATGATTTTTAAACAAATTATAAAAAAAGGTAACACTTTAGTTTAGGATCTAAAGATCACTATTAACCATTTTCATTACGATGCAAAGGCACGGTTTTATAATAACTGTGGTCCCAAATGTGAGGCAGGGCAAATAGGGGGGTTCGGGGTCTCCCCGAGAAAATTTTGATTTCTCTGATCTACATATGTGCATTTTAAGATGTTCTGAAGGCCAAAAAACTTGGATAGTGGGCAGCTGACAATTTTTCTCTCCTCATCAGCAGCATCACTTTTTTTCTCTTTGTTTTTCTCTTGCCCTGTCTCTTCCCCTCCTAAAGCTGAGCTTTGACTGATATAGGCTTTTCATTTTTGTCTGTCAGTGAAGAAAGTAAACATAGGGTCAACTGATAGGTTGATTTTGCCTATGAATCATTTTCTCAGACGCGTTTATTTACTGAAAGTTACTAAAGTTAATTAAGTTTATTAAATGCATTCACAATATGTAGGCTACACATTTATTATTGATCTTATGCCTAATACAGGGCCGTAGACAGGGCTTTATAATCACAGAGGTCCTAAATTTGAGATTGGTAGGGGGTTCAAATTTTTTATTTCTGATATGTGCATTTCAAGACGTTTGAAGACCAAAAAACGGATAAGAAATAGCTTTAAAACCATGTCAGTGGGCAGATTATTTGTCAATACCTCCTCTCTTCTCATCTCCATCACTCTTTCTTTTTTTCTCAGTCTCTTCCTCCCTTTCTCTTCCCCTCCTAAAGCTGAGCTTTTTTAATTTACTAAAGGCTACAATTTGTATTATATTCTCAATATGTACACATTCATTATTAATCTTGTGCCTAACATGATGAAAACGGCTTTGTTAATGTTTCTTGTAAACTAATTATTACATTACATGAGTTACACGAGTGTATAGGCCTATTTTCAGTTCAAAATGGCGAAATTAGACAAAACTATATTAGTTTGCCTGATTATTTTTTGTCATTCGTTTAACATTTATGACCTAAAAAAAGTAAAATATGAAATGTTAAGTTTAGCTACTTACATCTTATCTCGCACTTGACCGTACGCGTCGAGTCCATAGACTGTAAAAAATGGTCGTGTCGCACTGTTAAAATTCGGGCTCAGCAGCGTCTGTGAACATAAAGCCCGCCTACTTTGATTTGATTGGTCGTCTCTGACATTGACGAGCAGTGACAGACCAATGAGGCTCAGATGAACACACAAATGAACACACACACCCTGTCCTCTGTTTCTGACGTGCTCTCTGCACGGCGCAGCTGTGGATTGAGAACGTGCTGAATCTGATTATAACAAGACTGAAGCGAACACGAATTTGTGTAGCCTACATTAATCTCACATTTTTAGGGGGGCTTGGCAGAAGTTTAGGGGGGCTGAAGCCCCCCTAAAAAGGGCCTAGTGACGCCCCTGCTTGACAAACCTGGAGTAAAGAGCCTTGCTGATCGACCAGCAATCTTCTGCTAACCAGTTCAGTGGTTTAGCCCTCTACACTACAAAGGTAGTAAAGCTCTAACTAATATTTGCATGTAATTGTAAACCTATAAAATTACATTTGGCAAGAAACGGGATGCTGACAAAATGAATTGTAAAACATTTTAATTTTCTTAAATGTTTTAAAGGTAGTCATGCTCATGGAGAGCCGGCACAGGGATGTTTGGAGCAGACACCGCAGCAGCCAGATTGTCCCGTGCATGTTCTCCCACTCTTGCTTCAAGGTTGTGGGGATCAGGGGGGCCGTCATCAAGGTCTTCCTCATCCTCTGGCTCAACGATGTCCCCATTGGCTAGAGCGAGATTGTGAAGCACAGCGCAGCACGCAACAACCTCAGGCACGAAGGCAGGGCTCACCTCCAAGGCCTTGAAGAAGATACAGCGCCAGCGTGTCTTCAGCATCCCAAACGCTCTCTCCACGATGTTGCGGGCACGGGAGTGCTTGCTGTTGTAACGAGCCTGCACAGGGTTCTGTACTGGCTCTCTGTAAGGGGTGATGAGGCAGATGGGTGCACTCAGGCAAGGATAGCCTCCATCCCCGAGGATGCACTCTCCTGCAGGTGGATAAAGGCCGCCAGCATACACTGGACTGTTCCTCAGCACCCTGGCATCGTGCACAGACCCAGGATACCCCACAAACACATCAAGGAATTTCCCCCGGTGATCAGAGATGGCCTGGAGTTGGATGGAGTGAAACAGCTTTCTGTTGAAGTAGCAGTGGGAGTTATTTGCTGGAGGTTTGATACGGATATGTCAGCCGTCTATTGCACCAACTGCTCTGCTGAAAGCTGGTGACCCAGACAGCTGTGCAAATCCTGCTCCCACTGCCTCCAGGTCATCTCCGGTCGGAAAGCAGATCACCCTCCTTAAAATTCCCATGATGGCCTTGCTCACTCTGTGCACAATGTTATACACAGAGGTCTTTGGGATGTCGAAGGCCTGCGACACCACCCTGTAGGATGCTGCATGGGCCAGCCAGTGCAGGAACACAAGCACCTCAATCTCCCGTTCCCATCCATGGTCAGATCCAGGTCTGACTGCAGCAATCAGGGACCTGATGGACGGCAGAGACAGGCGAAGGTGGGCATGGTGGTCGGCTGCTTCATCAAGATAAAGCCGCAGAATGGGAACCGCTCTATTGAGATGGCAGTATGATGTGGGGTTCACCGCCTGTAAATACATCATAGTTTGTTAGAACAAAAAGCTTGAATAAAGCAATGTTTCATGTGGTATTGACTTGTATATGTATTTATTTATTGTGATGATATGATATCTTTTATTCATTCATTTACTTACTTATTTTTATTCATGTTTCATATTAAATATTTATTCATGTTTCAATAAAATATTCATTTCATGAATTCTTGCATTAATCATTGCTTGAAGGAAATTGTATGTATTCACATCAGCTGCATTTGTCTAGTGTGTATTCATACATCTATGTCATATGACAATACAACAGTTTGCTTGTTTTACCAAAATATATAATTTTAATTAAGAAAATGTTATATAATTAAGTGCTGGTCAGCATTTGTCATTATTGTGCATAAGTGTTGGGGTGGGCTAGTAATGCAATTCATTCTGGGGTAATCTTATTTTTTTTTAAGTAGTAATACTTGCTTTGTTTGAGTGTAAAATCATCAGTCTTCTCCAAAGGCGAGATCTCCGAGCAGCAGCCCGACGTCTCCTTTGTCCACACATTCGTCTAGCTATTGCAGACATGCCAACCATTTCAAACGCTGATGAAAACAGTGCTAGTTAGGTTGTACTGATGCAGTGAGATGTCGGTGGTGCACCTGTTGCTCATAACTTTTAAATTGTTGCGCTTGTGATAACGTCATAGGTCACATGATAACGTCAACATGGCGGATGATGTCCGGATCGCATTCATACTCAACGAGATTTGGCTATTAAGTACCTACTCTTTTAGCGCTCGTTAAGTAAGTACTCATTGAAATTAAGTACCTACTCATTGAGTCCCATTGTATAAAGGTGGCGACAAACATTTGTTTTGTAATTATCGACCTATTTCTCTGTTGTCACAATTTTCAAAAATATTAGAGAAATTATTTGTTAAAAGATTAGATAGCTATGTTGAAGTGAACAATATCATGAATGAATATCAGTTTGGTTTCAGAGCTCATAGGTCAACAACAATGGCAGTTGTTAAAATGGTAGAAAATATATCACAATCAGTAGATAAAAAATTACATACAATCGGAGTTTTTTTAGATTTACAGAAAGCTTTTGATACCATCGATCACAGAATATTATTATATAAACTGGAAAAATATGGATTTAGGGGAAATGTATATTCTTGGTTAGAAAATTATTTAACAGACCGTTTTCAATATGTTAATTTAAATGGAGTTGCATCATGCTTTGAGAGAATTAATTGTGGCGTTCCGCAAGGCTCCGTTTTGGGCCCTAAGTTATTTTTGTTATATATAAATGATATTTGTAAAGTGTCGGATATTTTTAATTTGATTCTTTTCGCGGATGATACAACAATTTATTGTTCTGGCCCAAATCTTACAGAGCTTGTGTCGGTGGTAGAGAAAGAATTATATAAATTAAAGAATTGGTTTGATTTGAATAAATTGTCACTAAATTTAAATAAAACGAAATTTATGGTATTTAGTAATAAAGAGATAAATAATGAGATCAAGATTACTATTAATGAAAATGAATTTGAAAGAGTAAATCATATAAAATTTCTTGGAGTAATTATTGATTGTAAAATGACATGGAAACCGCATATTTTAAACGTTCAGAAGAAAGTATCAAAAACGATTGCAATTTTGTATAAGTTGCAATGTATTTTGACCAAAAATGCATTACATTTACTTTATAGTTCACTTGTCACACCATACTTAACGTATGGTATTGAAATATGGGGAAATACATACAAAACTAGAACTAATCCAATTTTCTTATTACAAAAGAAGGTTATCAGATTAATTAATTATGCACCTTACAATTCACCAAGTAATTTACTGTTTCATCAATCAAAAATTTTGAAGTTTTATGATTTAGTTGATTTGTACACGGTAAAGTTTATTTACCAAGTCAAACATAATAAAATGCCTAAATGTTTACAATTATTATTTACCCAGCGAGAAAGTAAATATAATCTCAGAGGACTATGTATATTTAATCAACCACAAGTATATTCTACATTAAGAGAACATTGTTTATCAAATAAAGGAGTTAAATTATGGAATAATTGCTGTAATGAGTTAAAACAAGCCACGTCTATTTTTCAGTTTAAAAATATTTATAAGAGGATAACATTGGAAAAATATTCAATAGAATGAAAATTAATTAAATAGGCTTGCTTCTGGTGTGGACAATGGTCCACCAATGTGTTAATGTTAATTTTATGATCAGATGTTGTCACTAATGTGTTGCATTTATGATTCTAAAGTTAAGGGCAGGCACAATAAGCTTTAGCTTCTGCCTGCACCTGGTCATCTATTGTGTTTATGTTTTGAATGATTGATTGAATGATTTGTAAATGACCAAACCGAAATAAATGAAAAAAATGAAATGAAGTATGCGGTTTGGAATGCAGCCCTAGATTAAAAAATAGACAGGTTGGCCACGTGACCCGGAAGTAATAGTAAACATGGCCTATCAAAATAAAAGCCAAGCTTTTAGAACGGTCATAATATGCAGCACATAATGTTATACCAGAGTAACGTTAGAAGAAGAAAAATCAATTTATTAATAGGCTTATATAAACCTGCGTTGAGCAGTGGGCAACTACCTCGCCGCACTGCCCAAAGTGCAGGGATGAGATGTTCCAAAAAAATAAAATAAAAATGAAATTACAGGGATGGGGAGATTGTCAATGTTTTGAAGGACACTATAAGTTAGGGGATTGTTTTAGTTAGTTTTTATTTTAGGTTTAGGTTTTAAGTTAAGTTGAATGGTTAAGTTAGGTCAAATGTTCATCTGTTATGTTATTTTATGCAATTAATAAATTGTTCAATTTTTTTCTATTATGTTCACTTGCAGAACTCCTTTTGTTGTAATCATTTTATGTTATTTTATGCAAATAATAAATTAATATAAACATTTTAATAAAATAAATTATGTTCACTTGCATGACATACTGCTTGTTGTCTATTATACACTAGAACGTCCTGGTTGCGTATGCAACCCACCGTTCCCTGAAGGAGGGAACGGAGGACGTAGTCGACGTCGACTGAAATGGGATCACGCTAGGGAGCCTATTGTCTTCGAGTAATTTAGAACGAGCCAATGCACATTGGCGTGCGAGATATGCATCTCACACTCCGCCCCGCGGCGCGGGTATAAATACGGAAGTAGATGCACGCACCATTGCTTTTCGCTGAGGAGCCGAGCGTAACTCGGAGTCAGCGGTGGTCCAGCGATAGTGGCAAGGGGACTACGTCCTCCGTTCCCTCCTTCAGGGAACGGTGGGTTGCATACGCAACCAGGACGTTCCCTTTCAGTCGTGAACGTCAGACGTAGTCGACGTCGACTGAAATGGGATCAACCATTGAAAACGCCACTAAAGCTGCCACCTTCCAGTGCCTAGACAAAGCCTCCTGATCCTCCCGTCTTTTTAGCGGAAAAGGATAGGGCTTAGGCCAGGAAGTCACTGCTGTTCCACAAGACCCACTCAGTTAGACTTGGATAACACTGGGAAAGCGTACCCTGTACATGGAAGGAAGGGACGCTGCGGAAGCCACATCCTGCCCGAAGGGAGGTAACATGTGGAAAATACACATATGAACTGGGCGGAAGACCGGGCAGTACAACATATGGAATGTCACTGGGGTGGCTCCAGCCTAAGACAGGGGGGAGACAACACCGAACAGTAACGGCAGAAGGACTCTGCCAAGGGAAAGACACGGGCTCGCACTAGGGAGCCGTATCGTGGAAGAATACACATATGGGATCACCGTAGGGATCGCAACATATGGACCCAGCCTAACACAGGTTCCACACTGCTTACGAGTGATAGGCCTAGCACCGGACGCACCGCTACGTCCAATGCCGAGGGGGTGTGGAGGAACTCAACAGGGTTCGGACAAGGGGAACTCAACTGGAACAGAAAAGCGCACGTATCCAGTCCACGGAGGGGAATGGCGCAGCAAGCCGACACTTGAACCGGGCTCACGGTGTTAGCTGGCTTCTATGTGAAGAGAGCACACGGGAAGCAACCGGCTCGACACGTAGGCTATAAAATCTAGCGAACGTATTAGGTGTCGCCCAGCCCGCAGCTCTACAGACATCTGTCAGCGAGGCACCCTGCGCCAACGCCCAGGAAGCGGCTACACTCCTTGTGGAGTGAGCTCGCAAACCGGGGGGACAGGGTTCACCTTGGGATTCATACGCCAAGATGATGGCATCCACTATCCAGTGGGCCAACCTTTGCTTGGAGACAGCCTTTCCCTTCTGCTGGCCTCCGTAACAGATGAAGAGCTGATCTGAGGTCCTGAGGCTTTGCGTTCTGTCCACGTACAGGCGCAGAGCGCGGACGGGACAGAGAAAAGCCAGGGCTGGGTCTGCCTCCTCCAGGGGCAGCGCTTGCAGGTTCACCACCTGGTCCCGAAAGGGAGTGGTAGGAACCTTGGGCACATATCCAGGCCGGGGTCTCATTACTACGTGAGAGTTAGCCGGCCCGAATTCCAGGCACGATTCGCTGACCGAAAATGCGTGCAGGTCCCCTACCCTCTTGATGGAAGCCAAAGCAAGCAGGAGAACTGTCTTTTGAGACAGAATTTTTAACTCTGCTGCCTGCAGAGGCTCAAAGGGAGGTCTCTGCAATGCGGTTAGCACCAGAGATAAATCCCAAGAGGGTAAAGAGGGAGTGCGAGGAGGATTTAATCTCCTTGCTCCCCTCAGGAACCTGACGATCAGATCGTGCCTTCCCAGGGACTTTCCATCCACTGCATCGTGATGTGCGGCAATAGAGGCAACATACACTTTGAGGGTGGAGGGAGACAGCCCTCGCTCCAACCCCTCTTGCAGGAAAGAAAGCACGGAACTGATCGAACATCTTCGGGGGTCTTCTCGGCGAGAAGAACACCATTCAACGAATAGGTTCCACTTCAGGGCGTAAGCAAGCCTCGTAGAGGGTGCTCTCGCAGAAGTGATGGTGTCCACTACTGACTGTGGTAGATCACCTAGAACCTCCGCGTCCCGTCCAGGGACCAGACATGAAGTTTCCAATAGTCTGGACGCGGGTGCCATATGGTGCCCCGTCCCTGAGAGAGGAGGTCCTCCCTCAGAGGAATGGGCCAGGGAGGAGCTGTCGAGAGAAGCATTAGTTCGGGGAGCCAGGTCCAGTTGGGCCAATAAGGGGCAACTAATAAAACCTGCTCCTCTTCCTCCCTGACTTTGCACAAAAGCTGTGCAATAAGGCTCACTGGGGGAAACGCATACTTGCGGAGGCCCCGGGGCCAGCTGTGGGCCAGTGCATCCGTGCCGAGGGTCCCCTCGGTGCGAGAATAAAACAACTGGCAATGGGACGAGTCCGGAGAGGCAAAGAGATCTATCTGTGCGACCCCGAAGTGATCCCAAATCAGCTGGACCGCCTGGGGATGGAGTCGCCATTCTCCTGAGGCCACAATCTGTCGTGAGAGCTCGTCGGTGGCACGATTCAGCAGGCCAGGTATGTGAGTGGCACGAAGCGACCTCAGATGCTTCCGACTCCATAGGAGGAGGTGGCGGGCGAGTTGTGACATGCGACGGGAGCGTAGACCACCTTGATGGTTGATGTACGCAACGGTCGCAGTGTTGTCCGAACGGACCAGTACATGCTTGCCGAGCAGCGTCTTCTTGAGGCGTCTCAAAGCAAGGTGCACCGCTAACAACTCGAGGCAGTTGATGTGCCAATGCAGGTGGGACCCCGTCCAGATCCCAGCTACTGCATGCCCATTGTACGTGGCCCCCCAGCCGGTGTTGGAGGCGTCTGTGGAGACCACAGCGTGCCTGGACACTTGTTCTAGGGGCACTCCGGCCCGGAGAAACGAAGGGTCTGACCATGGGCTGAAGGTATTGCGGCAGGCCGGGGTGATTGTCACACGGAGCGTGCCGCTCTGCCACGCCCACCTCGGGACTCGGTCGTGAAGCCAGTGCTGAAGTGGTCTCATATGAAGCAAGCCGAGCGGCGTAACTGCGGCTGCGGCTGCCATATGCCCCAGGAGCCTCTGAAAAAGTTTCAGTGGAACCACTGTTCTGCTCTTGACTGAATTCAGGCAGTTCAGCACCGACCGGACACGTTCCTCTGTGAGGCGCGCCGTGTGTTGGACCGAGTCCAGCTCCATCCCGAGAAAAGAGATCCTCTGCACGGGGGCGAGTTTGCTCTTTTCCCAGTTGACCTGAAGACCCAACTGGCTGACATGCTCGAGGAGCAAATCCCTGTGTTCGCACAACTGCTCTTGAGACTGCGCTAGTATTAACCAGTCGTCGAGATAGTTGAGGATGCGAACGCCGCGCTCTCTCATGGGAGCAATGGCTGCCTCCGCGACCTTCGTAAAGACGCGGGGAGACAGGGCCAGCCCGAAGGGTAGGACTTTGTACTGATACGCCCGACCCTCGAACGCGAAACGCAGGAATGGCCTGTGTCGCGGCAGGATGGAGACATGAAAGTATGCGTCCTTCAGGTCGATCGCTGCAAACCAATCCTGGGGACGGATGCATTGGAAAATGCGTCTCTGCGTTAGCATCCTGAACAGGAGCTTGTGAAGGGCCCGGTTCAAGATCCGCAGGTCCAAGATTGGCCGTAACCCACCACCTTTCTTGGGTACAATGAAGTACGGGCTGTAGAAGCCGGTCTTCATATCGGCTACTGACACCGGCTCTATCGCGTCCTTCGCCAGCAGGACAGCGATTTCCGCACGCATGACAGGAGCAGATTCGCTCGACACCGAAGTGTGGCGAACGCCGCTGTACTTGGGCGGATGCCGGCGGAACTGAATCGTATAGCCGAGCCTGATGGTACGGAGCAGCCAGCTGGACGGGTTGGGAAGCCCTTTCCAGGCTTCGACGAACCGGACCAGGGGGACCAAAGGTACCACAGACGTACCCGGGGTGGGGCAGCGAAGTGGAGGACAGGGACCCGGCTCGGAAGGCCCGTAGGCGGCCCGAAGCGGGGTCTGAGTGTGCAGAGCAGCACTTACCTGTCTCCACGGGGCAGCAGGGGATGCGTGAGAAGGCGGATGACCGGGTCCTCGAACGCGTCGTACTGCCGACTGGCGAACAAGAGGGGGCTGAGGGGTGCAAGGCTGTTCGACAGGGTCACACACCGCCAACCTCGCCCTCTTGGGACCCAGGGACGGAGGAATTTGCTCTTCTGGCAATTTGGGCACCACTGGACTCCGGGGAGCCCGTGGTGGAACGGTAAACATCTGAAGAGCTCGTCCCCCCATCCCTGGGTGGCCTGTCTCAGGGACGCTTCGTCTGACACTTGCCCCCTGGCTGGGCAGTGCCTGAGACAGACCGGGCGGCCTGCCTGCTGCTGGCTCTACGCTGGGGCCTGAGTGAAGGCTGTTGCGGGGGCCCCGCGGAACTGGAGGCAGCGGCAGGGGGACGCCCTCGGCGACGGGCAGGCGGAGGAACTGTCACCGGCGGCGGGGTGGAGGCAACAGCGGGCCGCCGGGACAGGGTGTGTCGGAAAGCCTCCGTCTGCTCCTGGGCTGTGAAGAGCTGTTGGGTACAGCTCTCCACAGCGTCGCCGAACAGCCCAACCTGGGAAACTGGGGAGTCCAGGAACCGAACCTTGTCCGCATCCGCCATCTCAACCAGGCTGAGCCAATGATGGCGCTCTTGGACCACTAAAGTGGACATCGCTAGACCGACCGCGCATGCTGCGACACTCGTGCCCCGGAGGGCGAGGTCAGTGGCAGTGCGGAGCTCACTCATGAGCGCACGATCTAGACTACCCTCGTGCATGTCCATGAGTGTCTTGGTCTGGTAGACCTGCAACAACGCCAGGGCATGCAAAGAGGAAGCAGCTTGCCCGCAAGCCTTGTGAGCTCTGACCGTCAAATCTGACGCGAGCTCACCGGCCTGCGAGGGGAGACGAGGATCCCCCGTCCAAGATGCAGCGGCCGTTGGACACAGGTGTGTCGCAACAGACCGCTCCACTGGAGGGATAGCCTCATAACCCTTCACCGCTCCTCCGTCAAGGGTAGCGAGGGGGGAAGAACCACTCAGGCTGTTTTCAGCAGTAAAAGGTGCCGTCCACGACCTAGTAAGCTCTCCATGCACTTCAGGAAAGAAGGGTACTGGGGCAGCGGGCTGAGAACCAGCACGGCCCGCCCCGATATACCAATCATCCAACCGAGACTGAGCAGGACACGGTGGAGGGTTCCACTCGAGCCCGACAGCCTCGGCGGCCCGTTTCAGCATAGCTGACAATTCCGGATCCGGCTCGGGCAACGTTATGCTCCCAGAGGAAGACAACGCAGTCGAGTCGTCATCTCCAGAGGCCAGCTCACCCTCCGACGCTGCAATCGGCGTCCTGTCCTCTGGGGGAGCCCCGGGTGAAACGGCTGGCCCACCCATTACAGATGGACCAGCACGCTCCACGGGGGACTCACACGGCTGCGGTGGAAAGGAGGAGTGAGGAGCCCACAGGGAATGGTTACCGGGCGAGACATCCACCACTATCCTCCTATCACCCATCTCACGCGGCACCCGAGGGCGGGGCGTGGTAATGGGGACTCGCGCTTCGCGGACGAAGGCGAGTCTCGATCTCAACACCGCGACAGTCATATCCCCGCAATGGGAACATGAACTGTCCACAAAAGCTGCCTCAGCGTGCTGTAAGCCCAAACACGTGATGCAACAATTGTGACCGTCAAAGAGAGACAGGGAACGACCGCATCCAGAAACGCACAGGCGGAATGACATCTTGAAAAAGACGCAAACGCACCCGTGTTGCTCTTTCAGGAAGTGAAAAACTCTCACCAGTGCCGGAGCACACAGGGGAATGACCGCGGCAACACTGATACAGGAATGGTGCAGCCTGAATCAGTGAAGCACTCACTTTCTTCGCCCTCAAACGGCCGTCAGACAAACAAACACAAACAGAAATTTGGTTGCTGTGACAACAGCAGTTGAGAGCTCGGAAGCTCGCGATCACCGCTGCACTCGCGCTGTAAACACCGACACCAGGAGAGACTTCCAGAAGAACACGACACACTCGCTCGTTGTATAACAACACTCTTCAGACCTGAACATGAAGCTCGGCTCCGAAGTGAAAGGCAATGGTGCGTGCATCTACTTCCGTATTTATACCCGCGCCGCGGGGCGGAGTGTGAGATGCATGTCTCGCACGCCAATGTGCATTGGCTCGTTCTAAATTACTCGAAGACAATAGGCTCCCTAGCGTGATCCCATTTCAGTCGACGTCGACTACGTCTGACGTTCACGATTGAAAGGGAACCACACACCCCACTGGACTGTAGGCCTATATGTGAGACATGTTTTTAAATTTGTGAGTGTTACAGTCAACTCTTAAAACTGTTCACGCAGTATAATAGCACACATGTAAATCAGACAATCAAACATGAGGAGAAAGAGCTCATTTTGGTGAGTAGGCTAATGCCTTAAGCAGCAGTGCTAAGAAACGTGATTTGTGAAAGCACAGTTATAATGAAAATAATGGAAAGTGTTTTAATTACAGAACATAAATCAATATCTCAATGACAGTAGCTCGCACACAGCAGACACAGTGCGACACCTACTGGTATGTTTTTGTAATCGTTTTGAACTGCCCTTGATTTTAAACTTCGTTGGATTATTAGAGGACTGAGAACCTTCACATATGTTGTTTTTGATTGTATTATTAACAAACTACTATCACTATTAGTCTATTACCTAACTAGCCTGTTCAATACATTTCTATTAACACTGTATAACGTGAGCGAGGTAACAGCGTGTCCTTGGGCTTTTTGAAAATAGATATGATGCGTTAGGATAAATGATGTTTTATTAACAAAGTTCGGGAGGAGCACGTTCAGATAATTAAACCTAATTAAACACACGTGGAGCACATTCAGATAATCAAACCTAATTAGACACGAGTGGTGCTTAATCAACGAGTTAAGCGCTGTGTATATATGCAGCAAACTTACCTCCGTTCATTGACAGTTTAACAGCATTTGGCCCCGCAGTACCTTCCTAACATGCCCGAATCGAGCGCTTGAAGAATCTTTCGTCCTTCAGGATTAGGAATCTTTGCCACAATCCTCTGGTATTATCTCGTGGGCGTCAGGCCAAACAAATGGGTCCTCGCCACCGCGGGCGAAACATCAGCAATCTACTTCCGCGTATTTCTTTAAACTGTCCCATTCAATAATTCCTGCCATAGAGAAATGGTCATAAGGCAATGCCGCCCTCTTAATTCGAAGGAACGGGTCTTCCTCCAGCGTCAGGCCGCCCCAGCAGGCCCTAAGTAAGCCGCGCTGCAGATTCAGTCCCGGTCAGTCCACACTCAACATCTGCCGGGTCAACTCTGTGAGTGCTTGGCTCAAAACCTTTTCGTTTTCTGTCCCTTATTGAACTTCGTATCACTTCAGTTGTTGAATCACGAGCAAGTTATGCTATCTGGATACTAATTTTGATCGGGGGAACGCGCGTTTTAAATAGTTTCCGTACAAATGATTTGCCGTTCATTAACGCGATGCTTCCTTTTGGTAAACTCACACGTAAACAATAGGTCGCACATTACGTGCAGATTGCACACAGAATCATTAAGAACCTTTCGTTAACACTGTCCTGCAATTTATTTACAAAAATCGCTTAGAAACTTAAAGTTGTAGCATAAATGTTTTTTTTTTTTTTTTTTTTTTTTTTTTTTTTTTTAAGTAGGTAGGCTAGTTTAAAACCACAGTTTCACTATTGGTTTTTCTGATTCAGAACGAACAAATCGGCAGGTAATATGACCCATAGAAATGATCAAAATAAACGAAATAAACGGAGAAAATAAGAACATTTTCGTACGTTTAATAATCGATCTCTCAGCCCCGCACAGTTTCTGCTGAGCAGGTTAAAACCATGGGTTCAGCCTCGTCCATTTGAATTCTGGGCATTAACTTGGATACAGTTGTTTTCCAGGCCTCACTGCACAAGAAAAAATCGATAGGATATTTTGATCTCGCCCACCTTCCCACTGTTCTAAAACGCGAACTGCTATCTTTGCTCGGCCACTTAAACTTCAGATGCGCATAATCCTGCAAGGATTTAATCTCTCACCACCTCTTCGCGTTTTTGATTAACGCGCAAGAAGACGAGCATCGGCCCACCAGGCCCCAACCTACTCCTCCCTTTGCTCAGCCTCACACCAGAGGAACTCAATTTGTCCAGGTAAATTTCTCCACTGCCGCAGCAGTGATGTCTTCTCTGTTCCCGCAGGAGCTCATTTCTCCAGGTAAGTTTTCTGCTCCCGCAGGAGCTCTGTTTCTCTGGACACAAGTTTGACCCATGCTTTTTGCTTAAAGTTGAAGACCCAACTTTGTGTATGTTTTGTAAAATTCCCTTATCTGTCAAACATGTTTTATTAGATTGTTCTGCCCTTCATGCAAGCAGAATGCTCTTTTATGAAGTTTCTTCATTGAAGGACATATTTAATGAGATTATGCCTGAAAAGGTTTTAGATTTTTTTTATCATGTTAATTTAAATATATATATTATATAATATGACTTGTTGTTTATATTTGCTTTGTTTTTATTGTATTTATATGATATTTGTATTTTTGTGATTGAATTTTTGCCATGAAAATAGCTCTGGATGCCGACATGGCATTAAATAAAATAATCTGATCTGTTTCCCTGGCTATTTTCTCCACTGTCGCAGCAGTGATGTCTCCTCTGCTCCCGCAGGAGCTCTGTTTCCCTGGCTATTTTCTCCACTGCCGCAGCAGTGATGTCTCCTCTCC
This sequence comes from Rhinichthys klamathensis goyatoka, assembly GCF_029890125.1. NCBI lineage: Eukaryota > Metazoa > Chordata > Actinopteri > Cypriniformes > Leuciscidae > Rhinichthys > Rhinichthys klamathensis. The sequence goes on along the minus strand of NW_026606846.1, from coordinate 1,978,782 downwards.
AGTACCTCACTATTCAGAATTAATATTCCTGTTAAAACCCCTACGTGATGCCTCTTTCTCTGTCCAGCAAGCATTGGTCTCCCAGCGGACATTGCAAGCATCTATGTTTCCTCTTTTCTGTCCAGCGAGCATTGGTCTCCCAGCGGACGTCGCATGCATCTATGTTTCCTCTTTCTCTGTCCAGCGAGCATTGGTCTCCCAGCGGACGTTGCATGCTTCTATGTTTCCTCTTTCTCTGTCCAGCGAGCATTGGTCTCCCAGCGGACATTGCAAGCATCTATGTTTCCTCTTTCTCTGTCCAGCGAGCATTGGTCTCCCAGCGGACGTCGCATGCATCTATGTTTCCTCTTTTCTGTCCAGCGAGCATTGGTCTCCCAGCGGACGTCGCATGCATCTATGTTTCCTCTTTTCTGTCCAGCGAGCATTGGTCTCCCAGCGGACATTGCAAGCATCTATGTTTCCTCTTTCTCTGTCCAGCGAGCATTGGTCTCCCAGCGGACGTCGCATGCATCTATGTTTCCTCTTTCTCTGTCCAGCGAGCATTGGTCTCCCAGCGGACGTCGCATGCTTCTATGTTTCCTCTTTCTCTGTCCAGCGAGCATTGGTCTCCCAGCGGACGCATGCATCTATGTTTCCTCTTTTCTGTCCAGCGAGCATTGGTCTCCCAGCGGACATTGCAAGCATCTATGTTTCCTCTTTTCTGTCCAGCGAGCATTGGTCTCCCAGCGGACGTTGCATGCATCTATGTTTCCTCTTTTCTGTCCAGCGAGCATTGGTCTCCCAGCGGACGTCGCATGCATCTATGTTTCCTCTTTCTCTGTCCAGCGAGCATTGGTCTCCCAGCGGACATTGCAAGCATCTATGTTTTCTCATTTTTCTGTCCAGCGAGCATTGGTCTCCCAGCGGACATTGCAAAGCATCTATGTTTTCTCCTTTTTCTGTCCAGCGAGCATTGGTCTCCCAGCGGACATTGCAAGCATCTATGTTTCCTCTTTCTCTGTCCAGCGAGCATTGGTCTCCCAGCGGACGTCGCATGCATCTATGTTTCCTCTTTTCTGTCCAGCGAGCATTGGTCTCCCAGCGGACGTTGCATGCATCTATGTTTCCTCTTTTCTGTCCAGCGAGCATTGGTCTCCCAGCGGACATTGCAAGCATCTATGTTTCCTCTTTCTCTGTCCAGCGAGCATTGGTCTCCCAGCGGACGTCGCATGCATCTATGTTTTCTCCTTTTTCTGTCCAGCGAGCATTGGTCTCCCAGCGGACATTGCAAGCATCTATGTTTCCTCTTTCTCTGTCCAGCGAGCATTGGTCTCCCAGCGGACATTGCAAGCATCTATGTTTTCTCCTTTTTCTGTCCAGCGAGCATTGGTCTCCCAGCGGACATTGCAAAGCATCTATGTTTTCTCCTTTTTCTGTCCAGCGAGCATTGGTCTCCCAGCGGACATTGCAAGCATCTATGTTTCCTCTTTTCTGTCCAGCGAGTATTGGTCTCCCAGCGGACATTGCAAAGCATCTATGTTTTCTCCTTTTTCTGTCCAGCGAGCATTGGTCTCCCAGCGGACATTGCATGCATCTATGTTTCCTCTTCCTCTGTCCAGCGAGCATTGGTCTCCCAGCGGACGTCGCATGCATCTATGTTTTCTCTTTCTCTGTCCAGCGAGCATTGGTCTCCCAGCGGACGTCGCATGCATCTATGTTTTCTCTTTCTCTGTCCAGCGAGCATTGGTCTCCCAGCGGACATTGCAAGCATCTATGTTTCCTCTTTTTCTGTCCAGCGAGCATTGGTCTCCCAGCGGACATTGCATGCATCTATGTTTCCTCTTCCTCTGTCCAGCGAGCATTGGTCTCCCAGCGGACGTCGCATGCATCTATTTTCTCTTTCTCTGTCCAGCGAGCATTGGTCTCCCAGCGGACATTGCATGCATCTATGTTTCCTCTTCCTCTGTCCAGCGAGCATTGGTCTCCCAGCGGACGTCGCATGCATCTATTTTCTCTTTCTCTGTCCAGCGAGCATTGGTCTCCCAGCGGACATTGCATGCATCTATGTTTCCTCTTTCTCTGTCCAGCGAGCATTGGTCTCCCAGCGGACGTCGCATGCATCTATTTTCTCTTTCTCTGTCCAGCGAGCATTGGTCTCCCAGCGGACATTGCAAGCATCTATGTTTCCTCTTTTTCTGTCCAGCGAGCATTGGTCTCCCAGCGGACTTTGCAAGCATCTATGTTTCCTCTTTTTCTGTCCAGCGAGCATTGGTCTCCCAGCGGACTTTGCATGCATCTATGTTTTCTCTTTCTCTGTCCAGCGAGCATTGGTCTCCCAGCGGACTTTGCAAGCATCTATGTTTCCTCTTTCTCTGTCCAGCGAGCAATGGTCTCCCAGCGGACATTGCAAGCATCTATGTTTCCTCTTTCTCTGTCCAGCGAGCATTGGTCTCCCAGCGGACTTTGCAAGCATCTATGTTTCCTCTTTCTCTGTCCAGCGAGCATTGGTCTCCCAGCGGACGTCGCATGCATCTATGTTTCCTCTTTCTCTGTCCAGCGAGCATTGGTCTCCCAGCGGACGTCGCATGCATCTATGTTTCCTCTTTCTCTGTCCAGCGAGCATTGGTCTCCCAGCGGACGTCGCATGCATCTATGTTTCCTCTTTCTCTGTCCAGCGAGCATTGGTCTCCCAGCGGACATTGCAAGCATCTATGTTTCCTCTTTCTCTGTCCAGCGAGCATTGGTCTCCCAGCGGACTTTGCAAGCATCTATGTTTCCTCTTTCTCTGTCCAGCGAGCATTGGTCTCCCAGCGGACGTCGCATGCATCTATGTTTCCTCTTTCTCTGTCCAGCGAGCATTGGTCTCCCAGCGGACGTCGCATGCATCTATGTTTCCTCTTTCTCTGTCCAGCGAGCATTGGTCTCCCAGCGGACGTCGCATGCATCTATGTTTCCTCTTTCTCTGTCCAGCGAGCATTGGTCTCCCAGCGGACATTGCAAGCATCTATGTTTCCTCTTTCTCTGTCCAGCGAGCATTGGTCTCCCAGCGGACGTTGCATGCATCTATGTTTCCTCTTTCTCTGTCCAGCGAGCATTGGTCTCCCAGCGGACATTGCATGCATCTATGTTTCCTCTTTCTCTGTCCAGCGAGCATTGGTCTCCCAGCGGACATTGCAAGCATCTATGTTTCCTCTTTCTCTGTCCAGCGAGCATTGGTCTCCCAGCGGACGGTGCATGCATCTATGTTTCCTCTTTCTCTGTCCAGCGAGCATTGGTCTCCCAGCGGACATTGCAAGCATCTATGTTTTCTCCTTTTTCTGTCCAGCGAGCATTGGTCTCCCAGCGGACATTGCAAAGCATCTATGTTTTCTCCTTTTTCTGTCCAGCGAGCATTGGTCTCCCAGCGGACATTGCAAGCATCTATGTTTCCTCTTTTCTGTCCAGCGAGCATTGGTCTCCCAGCGGACGTCGCATGCATCTATGTTTTCTCTTTCTCTGTCCAGCGAGCATTGGTCTCCCAGCGGACGTCGCATGCATCTATGTTTTCTCTTTCTCTGTCCAGCGAGCATTGGTCTCCCAGCGGACATTGCAAGCATCTATGTTTCCTCTTTTTCTGTCCAGCGAGCATTGGTCTCCCAGCGGACATTGCATGCATCTATGTTTCCTCTTCCTCTGTCCAGCGAGCATTGGTCTCCCAGCGGACGTCGCATGCATCTATTTTCTCTTTCTCTGTCCAGCGAGCATTGGTCTCCCAGCGGACATTGCAAGCATCTATGTTTCCTCTTTTTCTGTCCAGCGAGCATTGGTCTCCCAGCGGACTTTGCAAGCATCTATGTTTCCTCTTTTTCTGTCCAGCGAGCATTGGTCTCCCAGCGGACTTTGCATGCATCTATGTTTTCTCTTTTTCTGTCCAGCGAGCATTGGTCTCCCAGCGGACTTTGCAAGCATCTATGTTTCCTCTTTCTCTGTCCAGCGAGCATTGGTCTCCCAGCGGACATTGCAAGCATCTATGTTTCCTCTTTCTCTGTCCAGCGAGCATTGGTCTCCCAGCGGACTTTGCAAGCATCTATGTTTCCTCTTTCTCTGTCCAGCGAGCATTGGTCTCCCAGCGGACTTTGCATGCATCTATGTTTCCTCTTTCTCTGTCCAGCGAGCATTGGTCTCCCAGCGGACGTCGCATGCATCTATGTTTCCTCTTTCTCTGTCCAGCGAGCATTGGTCTCCCAGCGGACGTCGCATGCATCTATGTTTCCTCTTTCTCTGTCCAGCGAGCATTGGTCTCCCAGCGGACATTGCAAGCATCTATGTTTCCTCTTTCTCTGTCCAGCGAGCATTGGTCTCCCAGCGGACGTCGCATGCATCTGTTTCCTCTTTCTCTGTCCAGCGAGCATTGGTCTCCCAGCGGACGTCGCATGCATCTATGTTTCCTCTTTCTCTGTCCAGTGAGCATTGGTCTCCCAGCGGACTTTGCATGCATCTATGTTTCCTCTTTCTCTGTCCAGCGAGCATTGGTCTCCCAGCGGACGTCGCATGCATCTATGTTTCCTCTTTCTCTGTCCAGCGAGCATTGGTCTCCCAGCGGACGTCGCATGCATCTATGTTTCCTCTTTCTCTGTCCAGCGAGCATTGGTCTCCCAGCGGACATTGCAAGCATCTATGTTTCCTCTTTCTCTGTCCAGCGAGCATTGGTCTCCCAGCGGACGTTGCATGCATCTATGTTTCCTCTTTCTCTGTCCAGCGAGCATTGGTCTCCCAGCGGACATTGCAAGCATCTATGTTTCCTCTTTTTCTGTCCAGCGAGCATTGGTCTCCCAGCGGACTTTGCATGCATCTATGTTTTCTCTTTCCCATCCAACAGGTATCGATTTCCCAGCGGACAGCAAGAAATCTCCAGTCCGGGCTTCCAAAAAACGCGCCACTCCACCGTCAGCCGGTAGGGCCCATCAGCCCGACGCTGTGAGCTGCTCCCGTCGGAAGCTACATGGGCCCTCCTGGTTGGGCATTCCCAAATCTTGTCAACCAGTAGGGCCCGTCCGCCCAGCGCAGTGAGCTGCTCCCGCCAGAGGCAACACGGGCCCTCCTGGTCAGGCGGCATAAATCACGCTGTTCATCGGCCGGTAGAGCTCGCCTGTCTGACGCTGTGAGCTGCTCCCGTCGAGAAACGGTGCGAGCCCTCCCAACTGTTGTTCCAAATTACGACTGCTCCCCGTTCGTGAGCCAGCAGGCCCTCCTGGTCAAGCAACCAGGCTTATTTTCAAAACGCCAGCCCGCCAAATTCTCTGCGTTTTGGGGGGTCTTTAGTCTGGCGGCTGTCCTTTGCTCTTTTTGCCTTTTGGGGGAGTACTCTGGGTTCGGGCAAAATTCCGAGCTCGGAGCCCTCCCCCCGGACAGCACGCCAAATACGCATAATCTTTACTCTGTTTAATTGATGTAAGTGTGAACTCGTGAAATGATGTTTTATAAACAAAGTTCGGGAGGAGCACGTTCAGATAATTAAACCTAATTAAACACACGTGGAGCACATTCAGATAATCAAACCTAATTAGACACGAGTGGTGCTTAATCAACGAGTTAAGCGCTGTGTATATATACAGCAAACTTACCTCCGTTCTTTGACAGTTTAACAGCATCCCTCCACCACCCCATCTCCTCACTTATAGTCCTAATACTCTTACAACAACGGGGGGAGTACTCTGGGTTCGGGCAAAATTCCGAGCTCGGAGTCCTCCCCCCTGGACAGCACGCCAAATACGCATAATCTTTACTCTGTTTAATTGATGTAAGTGTGAACTCGTGAAAATTATATTTGAGGACCAACACAAGTTTTATGAGGGTGTCAATCGAATGGCAAAGACGAGATAGGGACTGATATTTTGATGGCGGAATAGCGGAATCCCAATCTCCCTCATTATTTTATTTTACTATATATTTTTTTTAATGCTTTATTTGAACATTCAGTTTGCACAGTGTGAAACAACAGAATAATAGCAAAACAATAATTATTAAGAATAACAAAAATATGAAGAATAGTGAAAGAAAACACTACAACAACATCATATCACAAAACAGTTAGACAGTGATATAAACAAGAATGGGGAAAAGAAAAAAAAGAAAAAAGAAGAAAGAGGGCATTACTTAAATGAAATGAGTCTAAACATTTAATAAAGTAAAAAGTTTGTAGGTCTTGCAAATTTTACATGTTCTTAGTGCTTTTGGGTTAAGAGAGGATGAAATTGTAATCAAGTAATGTTTTATCTCATGTAAGAGCACCAAAAAAATTGGTTTACAATTTGAAAACTTATATTTGTGAATATAAAATCTACATAGGAAAATAATTAGATTTATTATAAAGCAGGTATTTGAATCCGCTTTAAAAAAAAATTAAATAACACTTTTAGGATTCATAGAGAAATTTTGCAAGATATTGCTTGAGGTAAACTAACATCTTTCCAAAGTTGCTGAGTAAAACTGCATGACCAAAACAAGTGAAGAAGAGTTTCAGTGTCATTCTGAAAGAAAGAGCAATTAGTGTCAAAATCAGATCTGAATTTTTTCCTAAGGAAATTTTTGACTGGGTAAATATTATGAATTAATTTAAAAGATATTTCTTTTACTTTGTTTGTGAGGAGAAACCATATATTTTTCCAATTTAAATGATCAAAAAGTCCATTCCAATATGAGATTGCAGGAGGGGCAGAAATAATGTTCTCAAGGAATATAACTCTTACTTTATAATTTCTTCCTTTTTTTACAGTGAAACATTCTCCCTCATTATTAGTAACGTTATTAGGCCTATGCATGACGTCACGTGGGAATTCACGTTGACAAGTATTCATTCAATCACTGTCAGTTCGCTGTCCATTACGGTGGAAACCACATTAAATATAAATTTAATTATATAATATAGCGCTAACAGTAACAACTCTGCACACACAATAAGTTCTTAGGTTAACCTATATTACCAACTGTATTGAGCCAAACAATGTGCTCATTAAACGTGACTGGTGATGTCTGGATAGGCACGATAAATAGCTGTAATAAACTATAAAGCCCATTTATTAATTGATTTTTCTTCTTCTAACGTTACTCTGGTATAACATTATGTGCTGCATATTATGACCGTTCTAAAAGCTTGGCTTTTATTTTGATATGGTATATTTACTATTACTTCCGGGTCACGTGGCCAACCTGTCTACCGGTATGTTTTAATGTAGATCTTCAAACGGAAAAATGGAAAAAGGAATTTCAAAAAACCAAAATCGGACCGTTATTTGATTTTGGTTTTGTCATTTTTCGTTTTTGGATTCAGAACCAAAAACGGGAGAACGGCTCTTTTTTTTTACCGTTTCTTTGTTTTTGGTTTAAAACGACAAACGAAAAAAAGGTGGTTTCTCGTTATTTTGTTTTGCGGTTCAAACGAAAAAACAAACTATCAAAACGTACACGGATTGTACTGGTGCAGCTTTTTTAATTCCTCGGTATGAAGTAGCAGTTAAAAAGAGGACAACAGATTACCTGTCAGTCCACACGGTGGAGTTAGTAGCCATTTTTCTGGCGTTAGGGTGGGTGGAAGGAAATAGTCAGAGCCAAGGAGTTATTATTGCCTCAGACAGTTTAATGAAGTTCCTAACGTAAGTTAGGGAGGAGCGAGCCCATCCAATCTTTCAATCAACAAACAGAGTATATAAGCAGCCGCTTACCTCTCCCTAGTATCAGCTGTTCCAGTATCCCTCCACCTCCCCAAACTCCACCTTCATCTTAGGTACCTTGCCCTTTAATTAACAGGTCCTACATTTAGCCACTGGGGGGGTATATCAGAGCTCGAGTTGAAGCTGCTTCATCGAGCCCCTCTCCAGCGGACAGCAAGCCAAATAAGTTTAACCTAATATCTTAAAGATTTTATGGGCAAACGAACTCGTTAATCAGCATTATTAAGCATTCAATCTGGGAGAGCATCATGTAGACAGGACATCATTCATCAAATACTCCACATGCTCCTCATACTTCATAATAAAAGAGTAGCTGTCTCTTTCCTTTGGGTTCCTGCTCATGTAGGGGTGGAAGGAAATGAAGTTGTAGATGTGCTAGCAAAAAACTCTATAAAGCATGAAACAGTACATTTACATTTACATTTAGTCATTTAGCAGACGCTTTTATCCAAAGCGACTTACAACTGAGGACTAAACCAAGCGAGTCATCGTGAAGAGGCAAAAGCAACGCAAGAAGTGCTCAAAATACAAAGTTCAGCCATAGCTCGGAGTAGCATAAGGCAGGCAAGCGAGGATTTAGAGGAAAGGATTTTTTTTTTTTTTTTATTTTTTTTTTTTTTTAAGTTAAGTGCTCCCGGAAGAGATGAGTTTTCAGTTGTCTTTTGAATGTTGTCAGGGATTCTGCATTCCGGATGAGGGTGGGGAGATCATTCCACCAGCATGGAACCGTGAATGAGAATGTTCTGGAGAGTGATTTTGTGCCCCGCTGTGATGGCACCACGAGCCGTCGCTCATTGACCGATCGTAGGCTTCTGGTAGGGATGTAGACTTGTAGTAGTGAGTGGAAGTAGGAGGGAGCTGAACCTGTGGTCAATCTGTAAGCAAGCGTCAAAGCCTTGAACTTGATGCGAGCAGCGAGTGGTAGCCAGTGCAGAGAGATGAACAGAGGAGTGACGTGGGCCCTTTTGGGCTCGTTGAAGACAAGACGAGCTGCAGCATTCTGGATCATTTGTAGAGGTTTAGTTGCACATGATGGAAGTCCAGCCAGAAGAGCATTGCAGTAATCAAGCCTAGAAATGACCAGGGCCTGGACGAGAAGTTGTGTTGCATGCTCAGTTAGGAAAGGCCTGATCTTCCTGATGTTGTGCATAGCAAACCTGCATGATCGAGCTGTCTTTGTAATGTGGTCTGTGAAGGTCAGCTGATCATCAAAGATTACTCCAAGATTTCTGACCGACCTTGATGGGGTGATTGAGGATGAATCTAGCTGGATAGTGAGGTCGTGCTGAAGAGACGGATTGGCAGGGAGGACGAGAAGCTCAGTCTTTGCCAGGTTGAGTTGCAGGTGATGTTCCTTCATCCATGCCGAGATGTCCGCCAGACAGCTTGAGATCCGTACAGCTACTGTGGGATCATCTGGTTGAAATGAGAGGTAGAGCTGGGTGTCATCAGCATAGCAATGGTAAGAGAAACCATGTGCCTGTATGATGGGTCCCAGTGATGTGGTGTAAATGGAGAAGAGGAGCGGTCCGAGAACTGAACCCTGAGGAACTCCTGTGGTCAGTTGATGTGCTTTGGATACCTCACCTCTCCATGTGACCTTGAAAGACCTACCTGTGAGATAGGACTCAAACCAGTTGAGGGAGGTTCCAGTGATGCCCAGTGATGAGAGGGCGGACAAGAGGATCTGATGATTCACAGTGTCGAAGGCAGCAGACAGGTCCAGGAGGATGAGAACTGATGATTTGGAAGCAGCTTTTGCGATCCGCAGGGCTTCCGTGACTGACAGCAATGCAGTCTCAGTTGAATGTCCTTTCTTGAAGCCAGATTGGTTGACATCCAGCTGGTTGTTAAGAGACAGGAAGGATGATACTTGGTTAAAAGCAACTCGTTCAAGTGTTTTTGCAATGAATGGTAGGAGAGAGACAGGTCTGTAGTTCTCTAGAAGTGATGTGTTTAATGTTGATTTTTTAAGCAGAGGGGTTACCCGAGCCTGCTTAAATGCTGTAGGGAAAATGCCAGTGTGGAGGGATGAGTTGATAATGTGTGTGAGAGCTGGTAGAAGTGTGGGAGAGATGGCTTGTAGAAGGTGTGAGGGGATGGGGTTCAGTAGATGAGGGGACAGTAGATGTGCACATACCAATAAGTAGAGCAGAGGTTAAAACCATTATAAAACAACATTATAAAACCATTAAAATATGGCAGGAATATTGGAACAGAGCGGATACAGGACGTCATCTATACAGTATTCAAAATCAAGTAGTCACAAGCATGAGGAAGGGCAGAAGCCCAAGGGAGGAGATGTTAGTGTCACGTCTTAGAATGGGTCACACTGGTTTAAATGCAACATTGTATAAAATAGGAAAACACCCCACTGGATTATGCACTTATTGTGATGTACAAGAGACAGTGAAACATATATTGTTAGACTGCAAAAAATATGAAGAAGATAGAATAGAATTAAAGGCACAATGGATGAACAAAGTTTTACACTTGAGTGTTTATTGGGGAAAACATCTGGGAAAATACACAAGCTGTTAATTTTGTTTTTAAAAAACACTGGGCTAGGCGAAAGAATTTAATAGAAGTTCCTCTATCTCTTTTGGATGCCAGTTTAATGTTCACACTCCAGTCTAGTAGGTGGCGGTAATGCACCTTTGAGATGAGTTGCCAACCGCCATTAAATCCTGAAAGAAGAAGAAGAAGAAGAACATTGGTTCATGTGAGATGTTTCGTTTTTTTGATACAAGCTTCGAAGCCTCGGTGCCGAACGTCACATCACTACAATTTGGACCAAATCTGTTAAGCAAGATGCAACCCAGACAGCAACAAGGTGTCGGCCCAGATCCGGCCCACATATGGGCCGTGTGGAATCCACATGTACCAGACGTGGGCCGGATCTGGGCTGACACTACTGTATTCTGCTGTCTGTGAATGCAAATAGAAGCAGACTGAACAGCTCATCTCCAGTGGATGAAGCACCATCACACAAAAAGAGAGACTCATCTGAGGCCTGTTGTTTCAGCTTGAGATTAGTTTGAGCAAACTCCGTTTTTTTCTGGCTAAAGAAGGTGTAGGCTATGTGTTTTTAGCTGTGTTCATCGTAATGGTAACTTACGCTACATGTATAACCTGCTCCAGATCAGGTTTCATACTGGGTTAGAGATCGCAAACCAAAACTGGACCAACCAGCTGTGTGCAAAATTACATATGCAATAAAGCCACTCACTTTTATTCACTTGCATTGAAATAGTCAGATATTTTCTTTCAGTTGCCTTCTCAAATTAGCAGTGTTTATTCCTGCCTTGTAAATGCGTTTACATTCATGATATTTTTCATAACAATCTCATCTTGAGTAGAGAAGTGAACTGATGCTCTGGATCAAACCGTGAGTTGACGGGGAATGTTTATATTGAGGATTGTGAGCCGGCTAAACCTGATCTAAACCTGGTTAGAGTTGAATTATTATTTTTTTGTCAACTTTAAATCTGCTCTCTTCATTCTATAAACTGAATTTATACTTTGAGCTGAGATTAATTATTGAAATAGTTCATCCAGTCATCATTTACTCATCGTCACGTTATCCTCACGATTAAATTAAAATCATTCAAATATCCGTTCATTTCCACCCGTTAACTGACACTTTACACAATAAGTTATGTCTAAGAAAAAAAAAAGGACACAAGATTCTGCCTGATTTCCTTTATTTATAGTTTTTCAGTTGAAGTACTCGACCATTTTGAGTATTCAGAGTTTTGTTTAAAGCAGACATTGCAAGCAAATAATTTTTAAATGAAGATACATGCAATATTGTACTGTGTACTGTATTTTAATATGACAGATCACACTGTTGTACAGTCTGCTCTGCTCTTTGGTTCAGATTCTACTTTTCAGGGGGTGGGGAGATGAAGCGGCTCCAGAAGATGATGCTCTTGGTGGAGTTGTGCCGGATGAAGAAAAGGAAGGGGTGGTCTGCCACGAAACTCTCTTCACTTTTCTTACTGAAAGAAAGACTCTTGACAACTACATGACTGGCTCCAGCCACCTCTGTTCCTTCCTCGTTCACCCCCATAGAAGACTTATGCACCACTTTGGGCAGCTTTAACGGTCCAGGTGCCATGCCAGATAAGTCACACTTCTCATCAAACAGATCAGTTATGCCCAGACTCTTCAGGACCTCCTCCAGGTTATAATTCTCCTGCAGCTTAAAGAGGGGTATTTCAACAGTCACATCTGTGGGAATCATATTGTCCGGCTTAGTCCATTCCAGAAGCTTCTCATAAGTGATCAAGTCTACCAGCTTAGAGGAAGGGGAGAAAATAAGAGACAGACAGGGAGAGACATTTTTTTATTATTATTTCCCATTTCATGTAATACCAAACCTACACAACAATCCAAATTTTCATGTAGACTTTATCTTAATTATGCAGTACTGAAGTAAAAGCAGTGAGGGAGGTTCAGTTGCTGTTCATGTGACTGCCTGTTTTACCTGCTGTAGCCCATTGCTCTGGTTTGGGAGTATAATGATCATGCTCAGATCATTTTTCAAATCGCTCAGATCATTCTTCGCATAAGGGATCTCCAGTATCTGAGCTATAGGGGGAAGTTGGTGTTGTCTGTGTGGGATGTTACCCAGAGGAAATTCATCCGTCCGACTCATCATTTGCCATTTTACTCCTTTGTCCTGACATTTAAAACACAGACAGATTGGACATTAGTGATGCTGATGTGTTATCTGTGCTGAAGTATCATTTCCTTTACAAAAAATAAGTGTACTTCAAGTTAATTTTTTATTAAGAATTCTTAAGTAAAGTTCAAGTTAATTTTTATTAAGAATTCTTAAGTAAAGTTCAAGTATATTTTTAAGTACATATGTAGTAAGCATACTAATATCAATGTAATAGTAGTAAACTTGTAAGTGTACTATTTCAATACTACTTGGGACTAAATTGGCTCACTTTTTTAGTGTATAAAAATATACTTTTAAGTACACTGTGTAACCATAGTGACTATGAGAACACAACTAGATTACATCTAGGTTTTTTGTTTGTACTGCAATTATACTACAAGTAAACTTAGAGGTATACTGATAGTTAACTAGTCAAATACTTGTAGCACATTTTTTAGTTTATGAAAGCATAAAAGTATCCTTAATCTAGTTTAGTAGTTTAGTATACCGGTATGTGTGTTTTCTTTAAATGAACTTAAAATCAAACTAATAGTTTATTATTTATATATATTATTATTTATATATTTTTGCACTTTAAGTATACTACTATGTTCCTATTTAGGTATTATTTTTTATGCTTGAAATATAAAAATAGTTTTATTAAGTTTAAGCAGGAGATTAAAAACTGCCTATGTCTTGAAATATTCCTTTAACTGTACTTTAACTCTTTCCCTTCCAGTGTTTTTTATTTATATATATATATATATATATATATATATATATATATATATATATATATATATATATATATATATATATATATATATATATATATATATATATATATATATGCTGCCAGCCAGCACCAGCCTTTTTGATAATTTTCACAAAACTTCCATGGCCCCAGAATATTCTAACTTCATGCTTTGAAAGTTTAATAAAAACAACAACAAAAAGCTGAGAAAATCGCGTTTTTGTCAAAGACTACGTCTGGATCAGATTCAGAACGATGATCAAAGCATAGATGGAGTAGATCGAGTCCATCAACACCCGAAAGCTTCACTATAGCTCGTCCTGGGCCGACATTTTATTCTTAAGGTTTGGCAGTTTGATTTATATGCTGTTTAAATTTCCGTCAGTGGTGGGAAAAGAGTTGATTTGAAGTAAAATTCCTATGTACTGTTCACTTCACTACCAGTGGACAAACCTACGCAAAAATTTACATACTCAGAATTAGGAACATATGTTTTTTTTTCTTTACAAATCAATATTTTCCAACAATGTACGTTTATAAGACTATGCCATACAAAGGTTTGGGATCGGTAAGACTTTTAATGTTTTAAAAAAAGTATCTTCTGCTCACCAAGGAGGCATTTATTTAATTAAAAATAGAAAAAAAACAGCAATATAATTAAATATTATTACAACTTAAAATAACTGCTTTCTGTTTGAATATATTTTAAAATATGATTTATTCTTGTGATGGTAAAGCTGAATTTTCAGCATCATTACTCCAGTCTTCAGTGTCACATGATCCTCCAGGAATCATTCTAATATGATAATTTGATGCTCAAGAAACATTTATTATGATTATTATTACTATCAAAGTTAAAAACAGTTGTGTAATTTTTTTTCAGGATTCTTTAATAAATAGAAAGTTCAAAAGAACAGAATTTATCTAAAATAAGCTAACATTATACACTAGCCTACCGTTAAAAAGTTTGGGGTCAGTAAGAATTTTTTGGGGGGGGAAAGAAATTAAAGAAATTAATACTTTTATTCAGCAAGGATGCATTAAATTGATCAGAAGTGACAAAGACATTTATAACGTTGTAAAAAAATACAAAAGATTTCCATTTCAGATAAATGCTGTTCTTTTGAACTTTCTATTCATCGAAGAATCCTGAAAAAAATGATACACAACTTTGATAATAATCAAATGTTTCTTGAGCAGCAAATCATCATTTTTTTCTGATTTCTGAAGGATCATGTGACACTGAAGACTGGAGAAAATTCAGCTTTGATCACAGCAATAAATTACATTTTAAATATATATTAGGGCCGGGACTTTAACGCGTTAATTAAGATTAATTAATTACACACTTTAACGCGTTAATTAATTACACAAAAAAAATATTTTTAATCGCACTTATTTTTGCACCGCGGAACGTTTCTCACTGAATGAGTTTCGGCAGACCGATTATACTGGCGCACCAACTAGCGTTCATTAGTTCATGACGAAGAAGCTGACGGGACCGCTTTGGTTGGCCGGTGGCTGGGAAATGTTGTTACAAAAAACGAACGGATGGACGCGTCGATAAGAGCATGGTTGTGTGCAAGCTATGCAACAAGGAATTCGCTATTGCTATTAGTGTAGTGTAGCAATATGCTATTTTGTTGCAATATGCTATTGCTACACTTAATGGCAAAAATTGCACTGGTCTGCTGGACTTGGTTGAACAAAAATAAACAATATTTTGTTGCTTAAGCTTATGTATGCAGTCATTATTCAATGGTATACTAAAAATCCATGTGAAAAAAATTACTTCTCACAGTTCTCAGGTCAAATATTTATGCGATTAAAATGCGATTAATTTCGATTAATTAATTACCAAGCCTCTAATTAATTAGATTAATTTTTTTAATCGAGTCCCGGCCCTAATATATATATAAAAAAAGTTATTTTAAATTACTGTTTGTTTTGTATTTTTAATCAAATAAATACAACCTTGGTAAGCATAAGAAACTTCTTTTAAAACATTTAAAAAAACTTACTGATTCCAAACTTTTGAACGGCAGTGTATATTTTCTTATTTTTAGTTTAAAAGAAGTATACTAATGGCACATTTTTTTTTGTAAGGGTTGCACATAGAGAGGACAGATGAGCTGGTAAAAACACTGGCACTAAAGCAATAAGACACAAGAGATCATGCTTTACAGTGATTCGCCACTGGTTGCACAGCAGTTTAGATGTGGATCATCCAGTTTTAGCGTTTTACTATTTTTAGCAGACAAAGCTGAATTGTCTTGACAAAGTTACCTTGTTGACGCTGACACATGTGAATGGCTTGACCCACTTATCCATGAAGTGCACAGCGCTGATTAGAACAAGACTTGTGTCCTTAGTCACATCTCCTTTATCCAAATAATTCTTAATTTCATCTAAAATAGAAAGATAAAAACATCCATCAGAAGAGTGAGAAATTATGAGAAAGTGGTCTAGACTATAGTCTAATAGTTCAAAAACAAATAAACAAAAGTTAATTGAATTACTCTCAGTCTTGTCCTGCACCCAGTAGTTGATTAGTTCTCTTGCAACCACAGGATTCGTCTTGAAGTCAATATTCCTCAAGCTGCCGTAACACCACTCCTCACATTTGTCAAGGAAATCCTTACATCATCAATAGAAGAAGAGGGAACATGGCAGCATGGGATTAAAATAACATCAGTATTCTTACCCAGACATCTCACTGAATGACGCATTACTTTATTGTCATTTTCAGGAAGTAAATTAACTATTTGCTGTGTTTTCTCAACCAACTCACATCATAAAAATTGAGTGTCCTTTCTCCAAACAAGCGGTTCACCAGCTTCAGGCTTCTGTTGTTCCCTCCTTTGTAGAGCTCGTCATACAGATCGTGGTAGATAATTTTGTCATGGTTAAAGTGGAGGGTCTTAAGAGAAACATAACAAGGTATTGTTTAATATTGAGTGAAATGTATTCAGAGAATTTGAGCCGTTAGAAGTGTTTTGAAGAAAGCATTGTAAAAATGAACATGTATTTCGCAATGTAGAATCACAGCCATTAAAGGGGACATGTTGTACAAAATTCACTTTTACATGGTGTTTGAACATAAATGTGTCTGCAGTGTGTTACACAACCACCTTATGATGGTAAAAATCCACCTCCTCCTTTGTTATATTTCCCATAAATCATAAACGGTGTCTAAAAATCAGTTGTTTGTGTTTTCTATACATCATGACAATGTAACAGCTTAGATCCTCCTGATCTAAATGTTCTGTTGTTGGCTATATCAATGAACAGTGTTTTTCCGATCCACTGTTCTACTTTTCCATTGCTTTTCACTAGGCCTGTAGCGGCGCGTCGACGTCAAAAATTCGTCGACGTCATATTTTTTTGTCGACGCTTCTTTAATTATTTATGTATTTATTTTTTTGCACCGTTCCCGGCGGTACAGCTCGCCACACACACGTGGGAGACCGAAACATTGCAGAATCGAGGACGAAACAGCAACCTCTTCACAGAATTCACAACAAAGCCATGCAAAAGTCCCAACAAAAGAAAAAGTCCTAAAAAACCCCAGCTCGCACTAAATCATCGAAGGTATGGGAATACTTCAAATTTAGTCCCAAACGTAAAGGTGTCGTTATTTACGCTCTTTGTCAAATGGAGTTGACATCCCAAGTCTCCCGCATAGTGATAGCGGCTCCCTGATGACCACAAATTAGTTAAAATCTCCCGGAATCTAGAGCTCGCGAGCTCCAAACCGTGTAGCGCGCGCAGCGAGGGAGAGAGCGAGAGACCTTGCGCGTGTGTGTGCAAATGTGCGTGTGTGCCTTATGAAGCGCATGTAAACCCCACCCCCGTCAACAAAACCGAAAAATCAGTCCGGATGTTTTTTATGAGCACTGAAAACATTAAAATGAGCACCACATCCAAGTGTGATAGGGCTCATTTGAGTAGCCTACCAAACATTTTACAGTGTAGATACTCTGTAAGAACCAGATCAAAATTGTTGTGCATTGAATGTGCACTCCTGCAATTTCCATGTTATAAAAAAGAATCGTTCAATTAGTCGTTAGATTAGTCAACTAATCGATAAAATAATCGACAGACTAATCGTTTAATTAATAATCGTTTACCCCAGCCCTACTTTTCACAGCCTCTCGCAGGAAATTAAGTTCTAAAAATGCAGCGCTCAAGTTAAATGAAGTTTAAGTGCGTTAATGTGTTTAATGTGTTTTTGTTGCATTCATAAACATGAAATGAGCGTTTATAGAGAGCTTATAGAGCTGTTTGGAGGCTTGAGCTCACCTTAAACATCTGTTCGGCAGTTTGGCCACTGGCACCCAGCAGGACCAGACCCAATGCAGAGGAGATGCTCAGGGGTGAGAACAACACATTGTCTGTGTTGCCCTTACAGAGCGCTTTTAACAGGTCAATGGAGAATTTTGTGTTTGCCATAATCAGAGTATCCATCGTTTGAAGTCTAGATTGACTTTAAAGAAGTATAGTAGAATGAAAAGAAAAGTCAAAGGCAGAATGTTTATTTAAAATCAAAACAACAGAACAGCCCAAAGCTCTTTAGCTTTAAAAAAGCACTGATAGGAAACCTCTTTCCCTCTTAATGAAAAGGGTTTTCAGTTTTTATCCTTGTCGAATATGCATATGTGCGTTTTACATCCAAAATCTTTAGAAGTTACAGTCACATGATTGAAAAAAAATGCTGTACAGTGACAATGTTTTCAATAATACTGCCTTGAATATTTTATTTTTAACAGTTAACCTCAAACTTAGTGCAGTAATTGATTAGAAAAATTCTAATCAATGTTTGCTGGGACTAATACCCTCTGCCTAAAACCAATTGCTTGATTTGGAAAGAATCAATGTACTATCTGTTTTTATCAGCGTACAAATATCTCACTGGATTATTACACTGTTTGCAAAATTAATGTTAAAATTAATTAGGTGGAGCTGAAATTAATATTTCTTACTGACACACTAAAGCAGAAGATATAAAATTACCATCTTTCGTCAAATGTTTTTGTGAAGCATTTTGCACCGTACATGTATCATGTTATTACAACTACAGTTATAGTTAAAAATCACAAGCTTCTGAAATACTTACTGATAAAGATAGCGATGATTCGATCTCTTCTTGATATGAGGTGCGTCTTCACAACTGCCCTTCTGACACTAGTCTCATTGCTTCCAGTTATAGATATATATAGACACACACACACACACACACACACACACACACACACACACACACACAGAGGATGTGATAAATCACCCCATTGTTTACAGCAACTTCTTGAGAAATCAAAATTCTGAGTTAGCCGGTGAAAATTATGAACGTGTAATTTTCCTGTGTAAACCTGCGTACCAACACTCTTTAACCTGAAAGATTGCCTTGAGCTGGTTTGGGCTCAACATTCCAATTACATCTATATATATATATATACAGTGTGTGTGTATAAAAAATGATTGATACAAAAAGAAAGCATTTAATGATAAAAAAATAAAGCAACAAAATTAATCTGCAGATTGTCTTTTTGCAGATTCTCACACCATGCAACATATCTTGGTGGTCCTTTACAAATCCAACTTCACATCAATGCTGAATAATATTAATTGAGACAAGATAGGACAAAAACTTTCCAGATAGAGCAAGCATATCTTGTCCAACAAACATTGAATTGGTTTATTTTTTTTGGTTAATGCACTTTGTTTGTGGATAAATGATAAATAATACATATTCAAGGCAGTATTATTGAAATCTTTGTCACTTTACAGAAGTTTTCCAACTGTGGCCATAACTTCTGCAGAGTATAGATGTGAAATGCACATATGGAAATTACAGTAGTGGTAGACCAGGACTTTTCACATATTAGGAGAGCACATTTTGTCCGTGGCTGGAACAGGATTTACACTTTGTTTTCCGATCTGGTCATTCTTGTATGTCTTTACTGTTTTCTGTGCTGGTCTGTTTTCTAGGCTGTAAATAATGGAACCTCTGATTGTGACAAACACAAACTTCTCCATTGACCTGTTCAAAGTACTCTGTAAGGTCAACACAGGCAATGTGACCCTGATGAAAGACCTCTTGAGCGATACGTGTTGGTGTTTTTTTAATAGTCCTGCTCTGAAAGTAAAGGCATTTTAAAATATAAAAAAATCTATGTGAGTGCCAAATTATCTCTTCTATGCGACAGGATCCACCTAAAATCTTTTGCGTTTTGTTCACCTTCTGGAGCAACCATTTTTTTTCTTTTTTTTGTCCCAGATGCCTGTTGGAAAATATTTTTTTCTATTACAGGCGATCAGGGGCCGTATTCACAAAGAATTTTATCTTACCACTAGGAGTACTCCTAAATCGCACTAAAATATTTTAGCTAGGAGTTTTCTCTTAAAGGTTATTCACAGCGCCTTTCAGACCTAAAGAAAAATGACAACTCCTAAACTAAGAGTGAGTCTTCGTTGCTATGGATGACGTCAGTTCTCATGCACGAGCTTCCTCGCAATGATCACGGTGATTGGTTGTTAGATGACAGGGCCATCATGCGGAGCATAACACAGACGCAACAAATCATGCAATTACGACATCTAAATATGTCTGTGTCCTACACAAAATAATAATAGTAATGTCATCGAAATGCATATATAATGACATGTTTGTGCAGGCTCCAGTTAAGTGTAATTCTAAAAAGGAAGAGAGAGAGAAAAGTCGTGAATTAAAATAAATTAAATCAAGGTAGCCTAATACCCCAATGAAAACATAAGTTATGAATATAACTATGGATCTATGAGACCGAAGGATGACCGTCACTACGGTCTAATAGGATGATAACCTTCGTTCCGCCTTCTCTCGAGACCTTATGTAAACAAAGTCATGCCCATGAGTTAAACTTCCGGCTCGTTCTCTTACCTTGAACGCCCTAGTGTTCCGACCGACAAGGATAGTGACGGTCATCCTTCGGTCTCACAGATCCATAGTTATATTCATAACTTTTGCCACTGTCGCCTTGCTTTTGGCTTGCTTAGTTGGGGATATTTAATATTCAACAATATTATTGAACTGTGTTGTACTACTTTCATGTTATCACTGTGAAGCTGCTTTGATGCAATCTGTATTGTGAAAAGCGCTATATAAATAAATGTGACTTGACTTGACTTACGATCTGTTTCGACCTCACTCTGACCGTCACTACGGTCTAATAGGATGACTCATGTCAACAGGGTCGCGAGGAACTACAGACTCTGAACTATCCAAACCTCGCTGGGCTACCGACATCAAAACTGCAGTGCTGACAGGCGCTGTGCTAGTTACGTCAACTCTGTAAAATTTTGAAAATGTACATGGTGTAGACCATGATGCTGCGGCACAAATCTCCCCCACTGAAACTCCTTTTAGCGCAGCCCAAGAAGTAGCTACACTTCTGATTGAGTGGGCCCGTATTCCCATAGGAACTGGTAACCCACTTCCAGTATAAGCCTGGGAAATAACCTCAACCAACCAATGTGATAAACGTTGCTTAGAAAGTGGACACCCTAGTTTGGCCCTCCCATAGCAAAAAAAAAGCTGAGAATGAGACTTCCTCAAGGTCTGAGTAAAATTAACATAAGTGCGTAATGCCCTTACTGGACAAAGGGTGAGCAAATTCTGCTGATCTGCCTGTGAAGGGGGTTGAAATTGAACTACCTCCAGAACCTGATTCCTGAACTGAGAATTAAGTACTTTTGGTAAAAAGGCAGGGTTGGGCCAGAGCGTCACCCCTGTGCCATCCGGCCTCCAACGTAAACAATCCTCACTAATAGATAGCGCACACAATTCTCCTACCCTTTTAGCAGAGCATATAGCCAAGAGAAAAGCTGTCTTGAGAGACCAAGCTTTATAATCTGCATCTGCCATAGGCTCATACGGGGGCTTAGCAGAGGTGGGAGTAAGTCACACATGTGCAAGTCACAAGCAAGTCTCAAATCTTAACCTTCGAGTCTCAAGCAAGTCCAAGTCAATTTTTTATAAAAGCAAGCAAGTCAAGTCAAGTCACTGCCTTATGTCAAGCAAGTCAAGTCAAGTCGTAGCTTTGGTCACAAGTCACTGGCAAGTCATACAAACGTTTGATGATTTCACTGAATTTATATATTAAAGGTTCTCTAAGCGATCCTGGGTGACGTCACTTTTTGTTGACGTTCGAACTATTGTCAAACAAAACGGAGGCTAGCTAGACCCTCCCTCCTCCTCATCCGCACACTAACCCCCCAAACCCCGCCCCCAAACCCTTCTTGTCGGTCATTGTTTTGGGGAGCGGGTCGCCGCAGTTTGCTTTTGTTGCTGTTTGTGGAGCCTGGGTTGTCTACAGAGATCGCGTTTCTTTACAGTGTGTTCAGGGGACAGGCAGCCAGCGGTTAGTGAGGAGATGTTTGCTGTATGTGACAAAAAATGTTTTGGCCTAAAAAACGCGTGACATCGCTTAGAGCACCTTTAAAATAAGTTAAAACTACATAAGTTGTGGACTATGGTTTTATTTGCAACATATTTTTTTTAAATATGCATTTCCACATACAGCTGAGTGGTTACTACAATAAAAATCTAAAAAATAAATACAATTTCAAACTACATAGCCTAAAATGTAAATGAAACTGAAATTAGCCCAACATTAAAGCATGAAAAAATAAATATGCCTCAAACATTGCAGAAGACCATTAAAAGGTATTAAACAATTCACAATTCAAGTATAATGGTTCCTATGCCACCAAATGGCATTCTTCAAACTGGCATCCCCTTTATATAAGTTATATAACAGCCGTTGGCATTTAGCCTATTATGAAGTTAAAACCGCCAATAGGTGGCGCCAAATCACCGTCTTAATGTACGAGTCATAGAAGCAGTCAACTGATTTGTTCAAAATTACAGATTCGTTCTGGAACTAAGCAACTATGTCACTGAATCACAAATACGCATAACTCTTTCTGTGGCTTGTTTGGAACTATTGTCATTGGAGAAATAGAGCAAAAACAGAGAATATTTGGAATATTATGTCTAAAATGTCACATCACAATATTCACTCTTTGTTTACTGAACTGTTTTATAAAATCATCACATTTGCAATCGCGCCAATAATCTGGAAATATTTTTTTATATATGTTATAATTATGAAAATAACTCATACTAGGGCCATTTTTCCACCACATTTTGAATTTTGGGTGCATAGCCTATTAATTCTGCTGGCATTTTTTGCCACCAACCCCCTGATAACAATAAGAGAAACATAAACGACAAAACTAACAGTTTTCTATATTGTTTTTCGTCATTGGAAAGAACAACATTTTTGGCTTTAAAGCATGATTTAAAAAGAAATGTGGCAAATGTTATACAAAACATATACCATCATTAATTATCATTTGAATTTTGACGACATTAAGCTACATTTGAAAACATAATTGTGTATAAAGAGGCATGCTGTTTTGACCAATATTATTCTCTCTAGATTTAAAGATAGTCAAATTAAATATAACAAACAGGTTAAACAAGCCATAGCTTACTTTTAGACGTGGTGAATGAAGTTCGAGTGTTCGAGGTTGTGATGGTCGTCCGATATCCCTTGCCAGTTATTATGCATACAACAAATCTTCTTGCATGAATATGGTCATTTTCTAGTGTTTATATCCAAAAAGATACGATGCAGGGAGATGTTTTTGTATTTGGCGCGCTCACCGCGATGTAGGCTATTTCTGGGCTTGTGCAGCGTCACGCAATCGCGCAGAATCGGATGACTGACGTCAATGGTTCCGTTGCTTTCATTTTGTTTATCAATTGATGTTGCGATGATTTATATAAAAATGTATATCAAGTCATTCTCGAGTCATACAGTTCAAGTCAAGTCAAGTCTCAAGTCATTGGATCTCAAGTCAAAGTCAAGTCGAGTCATTTTCTTAATTTAGTCAAGCAAGTCTCAAGTCCTTAAATTTGCGACTCGAGTCTGACTCGAGTCAAGTCATGTGACTCGAGTCCCCCATCTCTGGGGCTTAGTGAGAGAGTCTAGTACAAAAGGCAAATCCCAATTGGGTACCCGCAGAGTGCGATTTGGACATAAGCGACCAGCTCCCTTCAGGAACTGACCTACCAAGGGATGTCGGCCTAATGGCTGGCCGTCCACTCCCAGATGAGATGCTGAAATAGATGAAGCATAAACCCTGATTGTACTGGCCGCTTTGCCCTGATCCAGTTGAGCCTGCAGGAATCTAAGGACAAGTGGCACAGAGCAGGTTATTGGATCAACATTCAAGCCTAAACACCACTCTGAAAAAATTCTCCACTTTATGGAGTAATTAGCCCGAGTAGATGGAGCTCTGGCGTTATTCAGTGTCTCGCGTACCGTTTCATCTAGCTGTTGAGGGACGGACTCTGCAGAGGCCATACCCACAAACGTAGTGCCATCGGGTTTGGATGCCAAATCTGGCCGTCTATTTGGGATAGGAGATCTGCCCGTGATGGAAGTTGCCACGGAGGACCCTAAACCAGCTGAACTAGGTTCGGGAACCATGGTCTTCCCAGCCAGCGTGGAGCAACTAGCAGAACTGTGCAATGACCCTCCCTGATCCTCTGGAGGACCTGGGAAATCAGAGGAAAGGGGGGAAAGGCATATAATAAGCCTCTCGGCCACTCTTCTGACAGAGCATCCAGGCCTAAACTGCCCTCTTGTACAGTGAGGGAGTACCATCCCAGGCAATGGGTCGTCTCCTTGGAAGCAAAGAGATCTACATGAGCTGTCCCGTATCGGGTCCAAATTTGGGCTATTACCTCCGTGTGCAACCGCCACTCCCCTGGGAGAGGCCCTGTTCTGGACAAAATGTCGGCTGCTCTGTTTGTCACACCCGGGATGTGGATTGCTCTCAGTGAGGACAGCCGTGGCCATGTCCATGTCAGCAGGTTTGTTGCCACCTGTAGACAGTGTAGGGATTTCGTCCCTCCTTGGTGATTTATGTGGTAAACTGCTGAGGTACTGTCCGTTCTCACTAGCACATGCTTGTGGTGAAAAAATGGTATCAGTCCCTTGAGAGCGAGATGAACAGCCCTCAGTTCGAGCACATTTATGTGTTCTGATGACCAAGGGGGATCCTATTTTCCCCTTACTGATCTGCCTTCCCAAACAGCTCCCCAGCCTGTCAGTGATGCATCTGTTGTTATTACTGATCTTCTGTGAGGAAGATTGCCCAGTGGAGTTCCCCTGCGGAGAAAGTCCTTGTCCCTCCAATGGAGTAAGTTAACTCCATTCGTCTTTTTTCCGTCTTTTTTTGGATGAAGACGAAAAGAATTGAACCACCTCTGTATCGGCCGTGTCCTCAGTAGGCCTAAGGGAATCACCATTGATGCTGCCGCCATCAGTCCTACCAGCTTCTGAACCCTGTGGGCTGTCACAAGCTTCCCCTTCTGGAAGTGACCCAATGCCTTCTCCAGGCTGTCTATTCTCTGGGGAATATATCTCTGAGACATGCTTCCATTGTTATGGAGTTGAAATATAGCCCCAGGAATTTCACCTGCTGTTGAGGCTGGAGACTGCTCTTCTTCCAGTTCACTGTGAACCCCAGGGACTGAATGTGAGCTAATACCTCCTCTGTGTTCCTGATCACCTGCTCTTGAGAGGGAGCACAAATTAACCAATCGTCCAGATATGGCAGGATTTTGATACCGCGCAGCTGAAGGGGAGCTAGGGCGGCTGAGATCACCCGAGTAAAAACTCTCGGTGCCAAAGACAGGCCGAACGGTAGCACTTGGAACTGAAAGGCCTGGCCTTGAAAAGCAAAGCGGAGGAAAGGCCTGTGCTCTGGACAAATTGGAACATGGAAATATGCGTCCTTTAAATCCAGGGTCGTGAACCATTCTCCTGTACGTATGGATTGCATTACCATCTTTGTATGAATCATTTTGAATGGAAGAATCTGTAGCGTCGAAACTGTAGCCGATAACCGTGAGTTATTGTGGATAAAACCCACTGGTCTGAGATCACTCTCTCCCAACTGGCCCGTGATAGTTGAGAGGAACAGTCGACGGCCAGCCCCTGACCCCTATGCAGGTCCGCCATCACGTCCTGTACCCTTTCGTGAACCTCTCTGTTGGGCTCCCCCACGGGACTGAAATCTCCTCTGGGGATAAGTGGCAGGATTTTGTCTTTGGCCACGAAAGCTCTGCCCTTGAACACTAACCAGATTGCCACTCATGTGTCTAGACCAGGCAGGTTGCTGCGGCCTTTGTGTTTCTCGAGCCCTTGGTCTGAAGACTGGAGCTGGTTTATGGCAAGCCCGCTGAACAGCTTTTCTCGTTGCAATAGACCGCTCCGCCTTATCCAGCACCTCCTGAGAATTTGAATTAAAAACGTGACCGGGAATTACTGGAAAATTCATTAGTTCGCTTCGTATGGTCTCTGGCAAAGAGGTTTGTGCCAGCCATATCAGTCTACGACATAAAACAGCCGAAGACATAGCGTCCCCCACATCACGGGTCAATTGTGAGTGGACTGCCAGAGCAGAGTCAACAAGGTTCCTAGAATCCTGGTCATCCGCACTTACTGTTTTCCGTAAGGCTGCTAAGAGGATAGCCAAAGCATTACCTGTACGAGCTGCACGTGCAGTGGCATTAAAGGGTCACTTCACCCATTTCAACATTAATCTTTATTGAAAGTGGGTTATATATGTAGTCGAAATGTAAAAGAAATTTTGAATTTGGTGCCCTCTTGACCGAGAAAAGACAGAAAATAACTTTAGGGCGCATTTGTATGTAAGACAACAACTCCCACAATGCACCACGTTGCACAGCTCCGCAAGCCACTCCCACTAATCCAGAACAGCGCAAACATCAGAGAAATCACTCTTCCGTCTACAAGGCTAACGTTAGCTGCCAAATGAGTTTGAAATTCATTTCACACAAAATGTCTAGTTAGTTGGCTGTGGCGAGCAGGACGAGGGCGAGGGGCGTGAGAGGACGACGCGAGTGATAATGAATGACGCCTGTGCAGCGGTCTCATATCTCTCACGGAGGAGCGGAAGCACAAAAGGAACAGGCCTGATTTTATGTTTTGTTTCTGTTGTGTGTGGGCAGCTGGCTTATACTTTTGTTTTGTATTTGTTTATTTTACTATTAAAATGTTTAAATGTTCGCCGGTTCCCGCCTCCTTCTTCCCACAACAACGAACCCCGTTACATTGGCAAACTCATTAGCGAATTACTCCTCGTTTGTATTTCTTTCTATATGGTGAATTATTGCACGATACCTGGATGTTCAGTCAGAACATGCGGTGCGACACGAGGATGGTTCACATCACAACACAAACGTCCATGTGCTCGTCTGATTCAGAGATTTCGTCCAGGAGAAATTGCGATCGTTGAAATTCTCTGCTGCAGACAGACTCTATCTGTGTCCGTAGCGTACAGCGAGAGCACACGCACCAGCAGTCCGCCCAGCTCGAGCCAGTCCGGGCTCCTCGTCCGCCTCCTGTTCCTCCATCAGCCTCAGCTGCTCTTCACTATATTGCGGCTCGTAAAGATAGCCACGAACAGCGGATTCGAGCAGCAGAATTTCAAAATCCTCTACTTCCATATCATGTTTAGTTTCTTCCGTCATTGTCGTAACTTCCTATCTCCACAGCGCTTGTTAGCTTAGCTTATAAACAAGATGGCTGATATTGAGTATCTGCAAGTGAAGTCCCACCCACTGATCTGTGATAGCTCTGTTAGCGCATTAGGTCCAACCCCCTATGGGCGGGTTTGAAAGGGTGGGAATTTGTGCTTGTAGTCTATACATAAATCCCCCCTTTTTACACTTCCTCCTACAATGACGTCAAATGACGATTTTTGCGTCATTGTAGGAGGAAGTGAAAAAGGTAAATAGTGGATTTCTCTCGTCTCAGGGGAAAATGAAAGAATGTTGCACGACCATTCAATAGTATGACTGGTTGTCTAACAATGGACCTCTTAATGCAAATGGGTGAAGTGTCCCTTTAAAGGATCTTGAGATCAGACGATCAGTTTTCGCTCACTCCTTCTTGGGACAGCGAGGGTTAGCAGATGCATAAGCTGGTCCCAGTGTTGTCCATGATGCTATTTCTTGTTCTACTGGTGGCACGTCCCCCAGATCAGTTTCTTTTGGGTAACAGGCATTGGCCAACCGTCTGCAGCCTGCATTGAATTGAGGCTTCTGAGATGGTTTCTTCCATGTTGTCCTCAACATTGAGGTATAATCATCTGCCACTGGAATGCAAGATGGAGAATTAGTCTGAGGTATGCCTTCCCAGACACCCCCGACGGGAGCTGGGTCAGGCACAGAAGGCTGCAAACAAAGAATTTTTGCTGCACTAAATACTCTAGCCACAAGAGTATTTGCTGGAAAATCATCCCTCCCTGTTGATTCGCCATCCACTTCGGCAGAATCTGAATGGGGTCCCTCTCCTTGGCTCCCTCCTTCTGCCTGCTGTGCATTATCAACTAGCGAGTGGGGAGCACGAAGGGATAATACATCAGCATCTTTTGTGTCAGTGTCAGAATTACCCTGCTGTGCAGGTGGAGGAACGCCTTCCTGACCAGGAGGTAGTGATGGTGAAAATGAGTGACGGGCTTCAACTCTGTCCATCCTCTGTGCTAAACTCTGAATAGCAGCCAGGATCTGTAGTTGAGTGTCTGTGTTGGTACCCTCTGCTGGTGGAGCAGGAGTTGGGGGTTTAGCCACTTCCACCACCTTCTCATGGCTTGATCGGTGTGGTTCATGGCCACCGCGTGAGTGCTTGCGAGAACGCTTATGACTATGCCTGTCCGATGAGCGTTCCCTCTCCCTACCACGCTCAGGTACAGAACTGCATACTCTATTAGCGCGGTGAAGTCGTTCCCCTCTGGACGCGTCCGTCCGTTTATACTAGAAATCCGCGCTCATTCAAGGGTGTGCATCTACTGCATAAACGGAGAGAAAGCACTGACACCTGCAGGATTTAATCTGACGGTACTTTCACTAAAAAGTTAAATAAGCATATCTGTTCCGTGAGAGCAACAGTACCGCATTTAACGAGTGTGCATGGTCTCTATATCTATAGACTTTTTTTAGCAAGGAAATTGTCAGACATCCATTAACGTTAGTGCATGCGAGGAAAACAACTGGAAATACAGCGCTAGTTGTTCTCTCCATACTCGACAACGACGGAATCCTACGGCGTGGGCGAAGGTATAATGCGTGTATTAAATTGTATGAAATAATCCCGAAAAAAGCACAAACACGGCAGATATGGCAAGTACAGCAGCTGCTGGAATAAGCTCAGAGTGACGTTAACAGACAGCAGACAAACGGCCGCAATCCACCTGTCACTCAAGTGGCCACGCCCTTAATTATGCAGGCTTAATATAATTTAAACGGATGAGTTGTAAAAAAATTCACCCCCTCATAGTTGTCATGAAGGGCAAAATAAGCTATAAAGACCAAAACCACTTTTTGCTCCAGGCTGTAAACATGTTTTTTTCTGCTGTAAAGTTGGGAATTTTAACATGCGGGAGATGCAGATTTGACTCACTTCTGCAGCCTGCCTCAAGCGGCCAGTCGATGAATTGCAGTTTAATTCACTTCCGTGTTGGTTTCAAGAGAGAGACAGGGAGGTTGCCGCTTGGGTTCGACGCATGCGCAATGTAGCCTCGTGCCCGTATGTGACCTCAGACGTGTGTTTCCTTTTCGCGCAAAATAAGACGTGTGTGGACATATGAGGCTTGTTCGAGTTGAACCGGCGCTGCACAGAGCGATCGGTGAATGACATCAAAGTACCGCGAGCGCGACGGCTCCGTATACTTTTCAATCACTCTCGCGGTTCTTTGATGTCATTACCGATCGCTCTGTGCAGCGCCGGTTCAAGTCGAACACGCCAGTAAAAGTGGAGTATGGAGTGCAGCAGGTCACGTCACGCGGAGAAGGGGCAAGTGGGAGAGATAATGAAGGCCAGAGCCAGAGAGAAAGAGTTGCGACACGCTTTGATGTCGCCGCGGCGGCTGTCACGTGGCTCATGTAAGCCCAATAGTTCCACAACACACGCGGGCTGTCATGTTCTTCTATGGACAGACTGCAGCGATTGCATTATTAAACGGTAAATATAAAATAAAACACACACCCAAGTACTTTTTCAGCTGTTATTGCATTTTGTTAATGTCAATTTTGCATTTGGAGAGGCAGGGTGACAACTTAGATAAGTTTTAGGCTATATTTTTGGAGGGAAAAGCTTAGTGTTCATGTTCGCATGGGTAGTAGCACTGGCTTTAGCGGCTCTAACTTAACTTTTCCATGTCATTCATCTGATGATGGACGTCTCATGATATTTATTTCAGCACAACTGGGCTGTATTAGGCTATTGATTCCCGTGATCTTGCTTATATATTCCGATTCAGCCATTAGCCTTCGTGATCACGCAGAGATCTGCCGTCCGTTCAGAACTCCAACCAACATAACATATAAATAATTACGCTGTGCATGTACAAATGAATGATTTAGGAGGGAATAGACTGCTCCCATAACGTAGAAAGCAACGACTATATTTACAGCAATGTTCGGTAAATATTAACTTCATAAAATGAGACCGGAGAGATAGTTAATGAGTGAATTAACTATGTTCTTAAATACGATCCATAACTGTTAACGGGATTCATTTCAGTATGGCTAATGCACCCCTTCATCCTACCCTAATCATAGACTAAACCATTCATCAGAAAACACACACAAATACATGTATACGATCATGTACTGTGTACAGTACACATGTTTCAATCACACATAACTAACCCTAACCCATACACACACACACACACACACACACACACACATATATGAATGCATAATTGCATACATTATGTAGGCCTATATGTAGGCTATAACACAAACACATATGCATAACCCTAACCCATTCAAATAAATGAATAGTGTGTGTGTGTATATAATTATATATACATCTATATATACATTATATAATGTACATCAGGTTACGTAAGTTAGCTAATGTTGTAAGTGTTGGTCACGTAAGCTATCGCTGCAATTAACCTATTATCTTCCAATACACATTTACTAAAACTGGCTACATAAAATATAACTACTGACTAGATTCACCAGAGGTCGGCTAATGTGTGTAAAAGTAAAAAAATACAGTAATTTCATTAATTTACCAGCGAGCGTACTTCGGAAGCACTGAAAATGAATGGGGTTCAATGGAGAAACTATCAGTGCTGGAACTATCGGCCGCTCCACGACACGCGTTACTCCCTCATTCCAGAGTTCCTGTGGCGGCCTATGGGAGTGTCGCAACTCTGTTTTTCAACGGCTCTGCAGGCGATGTGTTATTCTCAGCCCTGAGCATCTCCTCTGCATTGGGTGTGGTCCTCCTGGGTGCCAGTGGCAAAACTGCCGAACAGCAGTGACGTGCGGTGATGTCTTAAAGAGGCTAGGCACTGAGTTATGAAAGCCAGATTACTTGATTTATTGTTTAGGCTAATAATACGTAATAACAGTAAACGTTACGCACAAACGCAGCATAACAAGAAATGTACAAATCAGGATGTATATCGTGTACTCTCACAGTCTCTCTCGCACACACACACACAGACACCACACACATGTCATACATACACGCACGCACACACGCAAGCGCGGCACAGGCAAACACCAGTAGCTAATGTCCACTCCAGCATCAGAATACAACCATTCTCAATCCTTAATTTTTGCACAGCGGCCAATTATGTCTGTCAGCAAAAGTAAAATCACACACTGCTCAATTGAATATGAAGGTAAATGGCTTGCATTAATTCAACCACATTTATCAATTCAATATTAAGCCCAAAATAGTTTTTGACTCACCAATCGGTAGATTATTTGTACATAAAATCCATCCGCCGCTCTTTCCTCGTAAAGACGTCGATCACAACTTTGTAAAACTCATCTTTACGGCCTTCAGTTGCTGCACTAGTCCATCTAAGGCTGGCGTAGACCTCCCTCTTGCTATTAACTCAGATTTTTAATTAAAATCGAGCTTGAAAAATATTCTTAACTCTGTGATCACGGCCGTTGCTGTCATTTTGACTTTGAATTTGGCGGTGATTAGGCATAGGCTAGCTGTGGTGTAATGACGTTAGCTACGCAAATGTGTCCAGTAATATCTCGATTTTAATTGGTCCATGCATAGACATAATAAATACATAGACGCCCTATTGGCCGCTTTGGAACGTTGCTGCGATACGTCAACGGGTCCGCCATTTTGCGGAGGGCAAGACTGCACTGTAATCAAATGTAAGTAAACGGGTGAGCTGCGTTTTTTCTGGATAAAAACAAACTGTTTTTACATTTATCAACCGATTTCAGTGGTTTGTATGTGGTGTACAAAAAGTTCCATCTCTAGTTATTTAAAATCTCGATAGTTAGACTTGTAAAATGTTTTTTTTTTTTTATAAAGAATGGTCAAAGCTCAGGCTTGTCATGTATTTGGCTTTTTATTCTTGGATAAGAATGGTGAAGACCCCCATACTTAGATATAAGTTTTCTTATTGTGGAAAAAGTGTGATTTTCTGTGATTGACCAGATTTTAGCAATAACAAAGATAACTGATGGATCCTTTATGATAATACATATGTTATGGTACAACTATAGTGCAATGCAAATAGTAAATATAACATAAAGTGAGAAGTAATAGTAAATAGTCAATAAAATAAACAAATAGTATACAGCAAATAAAATAGTAATGAATAGTATAATTATATAATATCATAAGTACAATAATACAATCATAAAAATATTGATAATAGCATATAGTTTATTAATGATACTATAGCAATAGAATAAGAAATATCAATTACAGAATATACACAATAAAAAAATAAGTTAAATATTGACTTTAATATTTAACTCTTTTTTGTTAAATTTCAGTTTTATTGATCAGTAATAGCCATTATAACAGAAGTAGCTTCAGTCAAACATACAGCAGGATACAACGTTAAAATAGCCTAAATATAAAGTTATGAAACTTCACTTTGCCCTCAGCCAAAACGATTTACCAGGGAACCATTTATAGATTAATGAGACCAAAGATCGCCCGTTAGATATACACAAGACGAATAATATCTCATGTTTAACCACTAGACTACAGACATCCGAGTCAGCGGCACACGTCAGAAGCACTGGCCGAGGTCCGGCTGTTCCAGGCGGGGTAGACGAGCACTGAGCGTCAGAAGCACTGGCCGAGGGACGGCTGTTCCAGGCGGGGTAGACGAGCGCTGAGCGTCAGAAGCACTGGCCGAGGTACGGCTGTTCCAGGCGGGGTAGACGAGCGCTGAGCGTCAGAAGCACTGGCTGAGGGACGGCTGTTCCAGGCGGGGTAGACGAGCGCTGAGCGTCAGAAGCACTGGCTGAGGGACGGCTGTTCCAGGCGGGGTAGACGAGCGCTGAGCGTCAGAAGCACTGGCTGAGGGACGGCTGTTCCAGGCGGAGTAGACGAGCGCTGAGCGTCAGAAGCACTGGCTGAGGGACGGCTGTTCCAGGCGGGGTAGACGAGCGCTGAGCGTCAGAAGCACTGGCTGAGGGACGGCTGTTCCAGGCGGGGTAGACGAGCGCTGAGCGTCAGAAGCACTGGCCGAGGTACGGCTGTTCCAGGCGGAGTAGACGAGCGCTGAGCGTCAGAAGCACTGGCTGAGGGACGGCTGTTCCAGGCGGGGTAGACGAGCACTGAGCGTCAGAAGCACTGGCCGAGGGACGGCTGTTCCAGGCGGGGTAGACGAGCACTGAGCGTCAGAAGCACTGGCCGAGGGACGGCTGTTCCAGGCGGAGTAGACGAGCGCTGAGCGTCAGAAGCACTGGCCGAGGTACGGCTGTTCCAGGCGGAGTAGACGAGCGCTGAGCGTCAGAAGCACTGGCTGAGGGACGGCTGTTCCAGGTGGGGTAGACGAGCGCTGAGCGTCAGAAGCACTGGCCGAGGGACGGCTGTTCCAGGCGGAGTAGACGAGCGCTGAGCGTCAGAAGCACTGGCCGAGGGACGGCTGTTCCAGGCGGAGTAGACGAGCGCTGAGCGTCAGAAGCACTGGCCGAGGGACGGCTGTTCCAGGCGGGGTAGACGAGCGCTGAGCGTCAGAAGCACTGGCCGAGGGACGGCTGTTCCAGGCGGGGTAGACGAGCGCTGAGCGTCAGAAGCACTGGCCGAGGGACGGCTGTTCCAGGCGGGGTAGACGAGCGCTGAGCGTCAGAAGCACTGGCCGAGGGACGGCTGTTCCAGGCGGAGTAGACGAGCGCTGAGCGTCAGAAGCACTGGCCGAGGGACGGCTGTTCCAGGCGGGGTAGACGAGCGCTGAGCGTCAGAAGCACTGGCCGAGGGACGGCTGTTCCAGGCGGGGTAGACGAGCGCTGAGCGTCAGAAGCACTGGCCGAGGGACGGCTGTTCCAGGCGGAGTAGACGAGCGCTGAGCGTCAGAAGCACTGGCCGAGGGACGGCTGTTCCAGGCGGGGTAGACGAGCGCTGAGCGTCAGAAGCACTGGCCGAGGGACGGCTGTTCCAGGCGGGGTAGACGAGCACTGAGCGTCAGAAGCACTGGCCGAGGGACGGCTGTTCCAGGCGGGGTAGACGAGCGCTGAGCGTCAGAAGCACTGGCCGAGGGACGGCTGTTCCAGGCGGGGTAGACGAGCGCTGAGCGTCAGAAGCACTGGCCGAGGGACGGCTGTTCCAGGCGGGGTAGACGAGCGCTGAGCGTCAGAAGCACTGGCCGAGGGACGGCTGTTCCAGGCGGAGTAGACGAGCGCTGAGCGTCAGAAGCACTGGCCGAGGGACGGCTGTTCCAGGCGGGGTAGACGAGCGCTGAGCGTCAGAAGCACTGGCCGAGGTACGGCTGTTCCAGGCGGGGTAGACGAGCGCTGAGCGTCAGAAGCACTGGCCGAGGGACGGCTGTTCCAGGCGGGGTAGACGAGCGCTGAGCGTCAGAAGCACTGGCCGAGGTACGGCTGTTCCAGGCGGGGTAGACGAGCGCTGAGCGTCAGAAGCACTGGCTGAGGGACGGCTGTTCCAGGCGGAGTAGACGAGCACTGAGCGTCAGAAGCACTGGCCGAGGTACGGCTGTTCCAGGCGGGGTAGACGAGCGCTGAGCGTCAGAAGCACTGGCTGAGGGACGGCTGTTCCAGGCGGGGTAGACGAGCGCTGAGCGTCAGAAGCACTGGCCGAGGGACGGCTGTTCCAGGCGGGGTAGACGAGCGCTGAGCGTCAGAAGCACTGGCCGAGGTCCGGCTGTTCCAGGCGGGGTAGACGAGCACTGAGCGTCAGAAGCACTGGCCGAGGTCCGGCTGTTCCAGGCGGGGTAGACGAGCGCTGAGCGTCAGAAGCACTGGCCGAGGGACGGCTGTTCCAGGCGGGGTAGACGAGCGCTGAGCGTCAGAAGCACTGGCCGAGGGACGGCTGTTCCAGGCGGGGTAGACGAGCGCTGAGCGTCAGAAGCACTGGCCGAGGGACGGCTGTTCCAGGCGGAGTAGACGAGCGCTGAGCGTCAGAAGCACTGGCCGAGGGACGGCTGTTCCAGGCGGGGTAGACGAGCGCTGAGCGTCAGAAGCACTGGCCGAGGGACGGCTGTTCCAGGCGGGGTAGACGAGCGCTGAGCGTCAGAAGCACTGGCCGAGGTACGGCTGTTCCAGGCGGGGTAGACGAGCGCTGAGCGTCAGAAGCACTGGCCGAGGTACGGCTGTTCCAGGCGGGGTAGACGAGCGCTGAGCGTCAGAAGCACTGGCTGAGGTACGGCTGTTCCAGGCGGGGTAGACGAGCGCTGAGCGTCAGAAGCACTGGCTGAGGGACGGCTGTTCCAGGCGGGGTAGACGAGCGCTGAGCGTCAGAAGCACTGGCTGAGGGACGGCTGTTCCAGGCGGGGTAGACGAGCGCTGAGCGTCAGAAGCACTGGCCGAGGGACGGCTGTTCCAGGCGGGGTAGACGAGCGCTGAGCGTCAATAGGCGCTATCTTTATAAACAAATGACAGATTTGAGCTTTAAACAACTACATTGTCGACTGAAAAACTATTAAAACTACATTTCGTGACACAATAACAGTAGTATTTTTAAATGTATCCTCTTGAACGTTACTATTACTAATCAAATCATGACCAAATACAACCAAAAACAAACACTCAGTCTTGCTTGTGAAAGGTATTCCTCGAAAGCTGTTTTCAGTTGTGTGGCGATGTGTACAGCCCCAAGCAGCGCACAAAACAGGCATTTTTCTCAATTCCCGGTATGAGAGGTATGGGAAAGTTGCCATCCCCAATATGGCGGCGCCGTTGACGTACGCTCCAGCGGCCAATAGGGCGTCTATGTATGTATTATGTCTATGGGTCCATGTCTGATATGTAACGTAGATGGGTACGGGCATAGCATATTTACATCCAAAGGCACAGCAGAGTAGACGGGCTTTGGCAGAGTTGTGCTTTTTGCTGTACATGTTAAAGAATACTGGATCGAAGTGCGCATGCGCAACATGGGTTTTTCGCTTGTCTACTATGAATGGACCGTAAAAGCACTGCTTACTCTACCATTTGTTTTTCATTTGATTATGCGTAACTGCTACATTTGTCATCGTAACGTCTAAACAATTGGAATAACACCCATATTTCATATATAAATCACAAGAATAAACAGTAAAAATACAAGTTTATTATTTAATAAACATTTTTATTTTTGAGTTTTGGCAGGGTAGGCAGTGCCTAGTTTGCCTACCCAGACCGCACCTCACTGCCGAACAGGAGTGTGTTTCCCGAAAGCATCGTTAGCCAACTATGGTCGCAAGTTCCGTCGTTATCAGCATCAACAAGTCGTTGTTTCCCGAAACGATCGTTCCAACGAACATTCGCAAACAGCATCACAAAGTTGTGTGGTTGGAACGACAGCTCTCGAGCTGTGGTTAGAAGCAGAGTATCTAGTAGATTGCATGACATGTGGACTTAATAAATCCTTAACTTGAGCAAAATAAGCAAGCTGACATTCAGAACAATTAACGTCTTTGAGTTTGTCAAGAGATTTAAAGCACTGTTTTTGCATGTGCGAACGTGCTCTACTATGTAAGAACGATCTGGAAAAAAAGCAAAATAACTAAGAAAAATTTGAATTATTCCTCAGATGCCATGTCTGTAATTGATATCAAAACATCTAGCATTAATTCGATCTCAAACAGTTTCATTAAAATAAGTTATTACTCCACCACGTGCGTGACGTCATAAACCACTGGTTTCGGGAACCAGTCGTGCTAGTCGATTTCTTCAACGATGCATCGTACGGTAGTGAAGCATCGAGTTACGTCGTTGTACGGGAAACGCACCCCTGATGTATAAGGTGAGCTCAAGCCTCAAACAGCTATACGCTCTTTAAACTGTCAACCATGCTTATGAATGCTTTAATGCCCTGATTGCTGCGATTTTACATTGCAAAATACAAATTTGTTTTTACAATGCTTTCCTCAAAACACTCCTCGCTTCACAGTCTCAAAGAGAGAGAACAGAAGCCTGAAGCTGGGTAATTGCATGTTTGGAGAAAGGACACTCAATTTTTATGTTGTGACAGGAAAAGGTTAATTTACTTCCTGAAAAGGTCAGTATATTTAAGCGTCATTCATGAAGAGTACTCTTTTTCAATGTGCATGCTCATAATCCATTATACACTGATTTATAAATGATAAAATATAAAATAGTTCCAGAGACACTTGTTTGCTGTAGCCTACCAATTATTTCTCAATTATGTCTTTAAAGGGTTAGTTCACCCAAAAATTAAAATTATGTCAGTAATTACTCACCCTCATGTTGTTCCAACACTGTAAGACTTTCGTTCATCTTCGGAAAACAAATTAAGATATTCTTGATTAAATCTGAGAGCTGGCTCACTCCTCCATAGGCTTCTATTGTAATTAAAACTTGCCAGCCCATAAAGTTAGTAAAGACTACGGCTGTCACTTTTGTGAAAAAATCCTGATCGATTTTTGAGACATAAGTATTCATTGAATCGATTGTAAAATTGATTTTCCATGTCTAAAGATGTTTCCATTTTCAACACCAAATATAGACAAATCCACGGACAACTAACAGGCATTAGGACGAACGTAAAGAGTGCGCTTGAGACGCACACAAGTCAGCAATATTTTATCTGATTTATTGGTGTGAAGTTTCGTGCACAATGACAAACAGGAGTGCAACTTTCTCGAAAAACAATAAGCAGAGTGGACTGCCATAACATCAATGAAGCTCAACTATAAGTTTATATAAGTTTAAGGTTGTACCTCAGAACGTAGGCTCTCTATTGGCCAGCATCACACACATGACCAGCGTCGGCCAATAGTGAGCCTATACGTTCTGACGTACAACCCAGAAGCGCTGCGCAGTTACACTACGTGAACTCACTCAGAGGCCCACACAGAAGAAAATCAATAGTTGAATAAAGTCGTTATTTTTGTGTTTTTTTGTGCACAAAAAGTATTCTTGTGGCTTGATAAACTTAAGGTTGAGCCACTGTAGTCACTTGGACTATTTTAAACATTGTCTTTACTAACTTTCTGGGCCGGCAAGTTTCAATTACAAAAGGAGCGAGACAGCTCTCAGATTTAATCCAAAATATTTTAATTTGTGCTCCGAAGATGAACGAAAGTCTTACGGGTTGGAACAACATGAGGGAGAGTAATTACTGACAGAATTTTCATTTTTGGGTGAACGAACCCTTTAAGGCTTCAACCATCGTCTACATTGATTTCAGTTCGTTGTGCTTTTCCTTTGTACCTTGAGATGCTTTACTGAATACATTACTGTCTCTATAACAACTGAAATAAACCTGTATAAATGTATCCATGGACGTGTTCATTCCTGTTCTTTTTGATATATATTATATATATATATATTATATATTTGATAAACGCCTATTATATACATAATACATTTAAAAAAATTGGGATTAGTAAAGATTCTTTGTTTTATGTTATGGTTAATAAGGCTGCATGCATTTAATCAAAAATACAGTCAAAACAGTAAAATTGTTCAAATATTACTACAATTTAAAATAAACTTTTTCTATTTTAATATATTTAAAAAACAATTCTGTGACGCTAAATTACTCCAGTCTTCGGTGTTACATGGTCCACATGCACTGCATGGAAAGTGGTTATTTTCGTCAGTTAACAGCACCGTGGGATTTTCTGGTTAAAGACTGTTTACAGGAATGTGTAGGTAGCAGAGATAATTATTGGGAACTGCTGATCATTTATGTGGATTGGCAGTTGACACACCCATGCTTCCCATAACTTAATTTAACTGAAACTGGGGCTGGAAAAGATATGTTTTTTCAACTGTTTGTATTGATTTCATTAATTAATTTTTTTCCTCATTATTTTATTACAAGAATTATTGTTCATTAGTTACATTTACAAATAAACAACTTAAAATGTATAATGAGCATATCTTCCTGATTTCTTAACATTTGCTTTAGGAAAACTGCATACTAAGTTTTCACTTT
Source organism: Rhinichthys klamathensis goyatoka (assembly GCF_029890125.1). Classification (NCBI taxonomy): domain Eukaryota; kingdom Metazoa; phylum Chordata; class Actinopteri; order Cypriniformes; family Leuciscidae; genus Rhinichthys; species Rhinichthys klamathensis. Next base: position 1,940,172 of record NW_026606846.1, on the reverse strand, counting down.
AATTAAAGCCATTAATTATGTATTTGAAGAGGTTAACTGTATTATCACTCACTATATCTACAAATTAACTCTTCTCTGTATAGAAAAGATACAGCAAAGAACAGCCTCCTTCATGCTAAGAGTGCTCATCCAATCCCCTTAAACGTGGGTTACCCTATAGCCAGTTTTTGAGACTCCACCGTATCTGTTCTAAGAAAGAGAGGATTTGGGGGCTAAAGCTCAGAACCTGTATACAGATTTTAAATCATGGGGATATCCTAATAAGTGGCTCGATACTGCACTTGAGAGAGTTCGTATTTTACATGTACAGGAAGAAAGCGACTTTTTCACACAAAATAGAAAAAAGAGCTTCTCATGTGCTTTCAATTCCACATATAGTCCATTGAGTAATGACATTAGGAGGATTATTTAGAGTCATTGGCACATTATTCAAAGCGATCCTCAGTTATTGAATATATTCAATGAACAATCCCTTTTTGTGTAGGAGCTCTAGTCTGAGGGACAAGCTTGTTCATGCGACTATACTCTTCTTACTTCTTGCACTAAATATGTAAAATCATATCACCATTTGCAGTAACACTTTAGAATACGGTTCCTTCGTTAATGAATAACTACACAAGAACCAATGAGTAACACAATATTAACAATCTGGTAACTATTAACTAACAAGAAACTCTGATTAACGAACTAGTAAGTAATAGCGCACAGATGAAAGTGGTAGTTCACTATTAACTAATCAATAACTACTATTTTTTGAATGCTTCCCAGAGAACTACTGAAAAAGTTTACTATTAACTAAAAAGAAACTCTGATTAACGAATTAGTAAGTATTAGCGCACAGATGAATGTGATACTTCATACTTCTATGGGAATTACTAATTATTTGGATCCGTATTCTAAAGTGAAGATCATGGGAACTAACTAGTAATGACTCAAGTGTTACTACATGATCTATGATTTGTGCAACCAAACATAAAAGTCATTTCAAGCGTTTGAGGTTTTTGGTGAACTTTAGTATACTTTTAGAAGATTTCTTTAGAAGTATGTAGTAACACTTGCAGGGCCGGCTCTAACCCTTTGGTTGCCCTAGGCGATATTGAGTTTTGCGCCCCCCCTTAAAAAATTATAAGTATTTATTAAACTAAACATGCTCTTATAGTTACTCAAAAACTTAAACAATAAATTGTTCATACAAATGCTACAAAGAACGTTCAAGGATATTTATATCATAGTTGCATTGTACAACTATATTTTATCTGACCATAAATAACTTTTAGTAGATAAATTACAACTACTACCACCACTAGGCCTACTATTATTACAATCTATTGGGCTGCTACAAGGTTAAGGGGGTTTCGGGGGTATTTCCCCGTAAGAAAATGTTGTGCATTTGAATGTTAAATTCATCAATCTGGTGCACTTTCAGAGTTCAAAACTAAAAGGTCCAACCCATATTCAGTGTGCAAATTGAACAAAGAAAAATTCAAACCTCTTTTAATTACAGTGTCTGCCTTCATTACACTACTACATAATAATAGATATAATATTAATCCCATGACAGTAATTGCCATAGGCTATATTGTAAAACAAATGCACTGAAAAATAATGGAAACTTTCATGAGTATTGTACAAATTTCTATACTTGAAAGTAAGTTATATATTTGGAAGTAACCCAGCGCCGCCAATTAAGCAAAACAAAACAAAACGAATGGGCCACCGATGTACGAGTTTTATGGGCCGTTAAGACAAAAATAGAAAAATAAAAGTATGAGATGTATCAGCCCAAAAAGCACGTCGGGCCCGCGGGAATCGGTAGTCCCGATGGCCAGAACATTTGACACCTTAATGGCTGAGATGAGAAGACTTACCTCTATACTGGGCTTTCTTTTTATCTTGTTGCGTTCTCCGTTTTCGTCCCTGTGCACCAGAGGGTTTAGACCGCTTCATTTTCGATCTGCGCGCGCAGCAGCCGAGCACTTGCCTAACGTAACCATAGAACGTAACGTAACGCAACCCCCCCCCCCCCCCCCCTTTTGGAAATGATCGACAATAATCATCCATTCAATCTAATAATCAGGTTGACAAGTAATTAAACGTATGGCTGAGGGGCGCCTTAGGATGATCATGTTTAATAAACATGTTTTTGTTTCGCTTGTCATTGTAATTCTATGATTAATGGGAAGTAGGCCAAGGGCGACACTAGAGGGCGCCCGCGCCCCCAACACATTTGTCGCCCTAGGCAACCGCCTAGTTCGCCTATAGCAATCGCCGGCCCTGAACACTTGAGTCATTACTAGTAAGTGATTTTGTAATAATCAAATGACATCTTGTGGTCAAAAGGTGGAAAAACTACCTTTCCCAATTTTTTTATTTATTGTTTTATGTTAAAATCACTTTGTGCTATGAAAACCACAAAGCAATAAAAATCATCAGTGTTAGTGTTGGTGTTTACAAATGAGTCTATGAATTAATTTATAAAAGAATTAATACATGGGACAAATTAACTATGCTTTGTTGAACATATGTAGCCTTAAAACTTTAGCCGTAGTGCTAAACATATGAGTTCATAGGCAAGGCTCATTTAGGCATACTGTATAATCAAAATAAAAGAAAGCTATTGTGGAATGGTGAAAGGCTGGGTAGTGAAAGTCCTTGTGAACTGGGGAGTTGTGTAATTGAAGAAATTAAAGTTTTTTACTAAGGAACAGGACTTGTTCAACAGTGTGAGGGCTAAGTCTATTTCTTTTTTTATTTACTACTTCCCCTGCCTTTGAGAATATTCTCTCACATGGGACTTGATACGACATGAAAATGCTGCCAGACTTCCGAACGGCCTCTTTTCACTACCGAAGCGCATGACACTCGAAACCTGCCCAAGGGGTTTGCACTATTTTTGAATCAGATTAGGCTTGTTTGAGATGCGCCTTGCCTCGCCAGAAATGTATGCGAAGGTAGGCGGCTGCAGTGAGAGGAGGAGTGAAAAAAGCGCAGGCCGGACAGATCTCTCTTTTTGCAGTGGATCAGACACCTGTGAGATCAAAGGCGGATATCGCGGGATTCACGCTCGTGCACGGTGTTGCTAATAAACTGGATGCAATTAAAATTGTTGCTTTTATATGAAAATAAATATAATGAACAAGACACCCAAAGTACTTATTTAATTCTATTTTAAATAGGCCTACGTGTTTATCAATCATTTTTTCTTTAATACAGACGTGTTTTTATTTAAAAAAAAAACTACTAAAAATTACATAACATAGATCGCACTGTCAGAGAGTTTGGGAATATCCACATATAATTTATACACATAAAACATGATATCAGAGTTTTAAAATCAAACATTTTAAAAGAGAACAATACATCACGGTTGTTTAAACCAATGAGCATTAAGCTGTACCGTCAGCAAGTCATTTCCCATCATGCTTTTGATCAGCGCAGTTGGTGGAGAGCAACTGCGCGCGACTGCAGAATCCGACACGGCCGCCTAGCGCTCGAGAGAGTTTTTTGACGTACGTCGGCATGACATCAGAGCAAGGCGGACCGCACTCGGACACATTTCTAACCGGCATGCATCTCTCGCTGATCACCGGTGATCGGTTCTGCGCAGATTTTGCTCATCTCAAACAAGCCTTATATGAAGCAGTTGTAGCATGTCTGGACTGGACACCCCCACACACAAGGACCACACGACCACTCAACGATGAGATCCAATGTTTTTATTCTGCAAACAGACAGATCATCAGTGGATAACCCGGGATAATGACTTCGCTCTCACTCTCTCGTGTAGACACAGAGAATATTCACGAGAGTAGCGAAGTGCATGCGCTCATCACCCTTGCGCAAATAGACTGACGCAATCTCATTCCACAATTAAACAAAAAAAATTAAATGCATGTAAATAAAGACAACAATGATTATAATATAAAGTTCTTGTCTTCCTTATGATACATCACATCAACATGTTCTTACTAATGCACTCCAATAGTATACAATACATTAAAAGTAATATATACTAGATTACATTCAAACATGCATTGATTCAAATGTTTATATGATATAACAATGAAATGATGAAACAAATAATGAAACAAACAATTATAACGCCATTAGTGACATCCAAATAAAACATTCAAAACACACTTAGCACCATACCATGTGCAGGCCTCACCACGTGCGTCACGCACAGCGCGAATCGTCAAAATGGATTCTTACCCCTTAAAACACTACATACAATACATGTTTATTAACAGTAAAACAGATCTCTTTCCCTAATAAACAACTAATTAAACATACCTGTAAACAGATAGATCATCAGTGGATTACCCCGGGTATTGACTTCGCTCTCACTCTCTCGTGTAGACACTAAGCGTGATATGATAATTAGTAAGCACCACGATGAATTTCGTAAAAACCGTATTACAATTAAACACTTCATCACAACCAACACCATCAAATGTTGCTATCACTAAAATCACACTTATCGAGCAAAAAAAATTGCATTTCAACAACAAACATCAGCATACCAGAGAATATTCACGAGAGTAGCGAAGTGCATGCGCTCAACAGCCTTGCGCAAATAGACTGACGCAATCTCATGCCGTACAAGGGGAAACCCCGGAGATGTTCCACCGATGACGCTCCCACCCCAAACAAATACCCGAGAAAAAAAGTTCCTCAACTTTAACATAAACAATAATACAAACAAAATTTCGTGAGGTTCATCAATCCATTCGAATTACAAAAGTAGGAAAACTTGGTATAAACAGTAATTTAAAGAAAATAATACAAAATAAAAAAAACAAATCAAAGAATAATTCACACCAGCTACATTCTCCCCCCTGAACTTCACAAATTTTGACTTGTACAGGGATAATACACTGGCGCTATTAGACCAACTGTTATCCAGAGCATGGTGCAACAAAATGTGTCCCACTCACAGGGAAGGCGAGTACAGCAGGTTGATCAGGCCCACCGTAATCACCCGCAAAAGGTGCCTTAAACACCATTCATATAAAATTAAACTTCATATCAAATCTGACAATTGTGCTGTAATGCACTGACTCACAGGGGCTTAACCTTACAACTTAAAAGAAAAACAATTTTGTAATACAATGGAATGTTCTAGGGGTGTGACGAGACGCTTATCTCACGAGACGAGACTAGACACGAGATTGGGTTCACGAGAACGAGACGAGACGAGATTTTTGCACAATTTTTCAGAAATCCTCAATGACAAAATTCATGGCTGGAAAAATAGTATGCAGGTGCATTTTTCAATGTTTTAACTAATAATCTTCTAATGCATGTCATTTCAGGTCTACTTTATGAGTATGAATTATCAAATGCATTGAAAGAAAACAATATTCAAGCACTGTAAAAGGTTTTTATTGACTGGCTTTTCTCCTGTATAATTTCACATTAGTCTCTTCAGACCTTACTGTACATTTAAGAGCTTTCAGAACTTCTGATTGAGGCTGTGTGTGACCTCCTAACTGAACTCCTTTTAACACACATTTAACAGAGAAATAAAAACCGTATAAATAACAAAAATAAATAACTGTTTTCTCTTAGTCTTATTAAGTGCAAACAATAAGTGCGAGTGCAACCATAATCAAAGTTAGCACACAGACTCTTTATAATTGTTGTGAAATTGCGGTTTTATTTTGCACCGGCAGTTATAGGGTTAATGCGGTGAGTTCGGAAAAGGCCGAGAGAAACGAGGCTGTTTGTCTCTACAGTTGTTCTTGCGTTCCGATTATAAGTTCAGAAACGGAGCCTCCCTTGTCTGTTGTCCTTTGTACGTTACAGTGCTCTCTCAATATTCGCAGTGCCAACAGAGACCAGAGCCGCAAATAAACAGTCCAGAGATGGGTATTGGGAGACGGATTATTTTATGTATGCAGCCTAATTTGTGCGCAATGCACATCAGGGAGCTTGTGTTTTACTTTCACTTACAAATTCGTGACCGCGCGTATAGGGAGCAGCGGTGCTGAGCGCGCATTCTAAATGATAAGACATTTACCAGACGTTTAGTCTGTTGCGCAACGAATGCTCCGCCATCGTCACGCGATCAGTGAACTGTGATTCGTGCTGCACTGATTGCAACGGCAACTCGCGCTGGATGAGCAGAGCAGACTTTTGCATTAGTTTATAATGGTTTTTATTTTTTTATAAAAACAACAAAACGATAGTTTAGGCGAATGTGAGTGTAGCGGTGGAATATTAATGGGGATATCGCGAGACAGCTTTTTCACTCGACGAGAAATCTCGTCATATTTAGTCTCGCGAGATCTCGTGGCACGAGATCTCGTCACACCCCTAGAATGTTCTGTTACAACAAATTATTATTTCAACAAAGACCTAACAATCCCACCAACTGGATTCAGTGTTCTGACAGATTGAGTCATGTTCTCTATCCATCTGTTGACAGGTTTCACCATCCTACCCACTCTGGTCCGAACTTTGTTTTCCTCTTGGCCAGGAGGTGGCTCAACAACTTCAGCAGGTGAAACAAAACGGTCACTATGAAGAATACCCTCAAAAAGCGAACTACGAGAATCACACATCAATCCCTCATCTGGACTGCTCACACTGCTGTTCTCCTTGATATAATCATCCTTTGATGGCAATGGTTCCTGTCCCAATGACTCAGGGACTACGTCCAATGATACAGTGCTATCAGATCTGTAGGACAACCTCTGCTGAGAATCCTCAGAAGCTGCAGTTTCCTCCACCCAACTGGCAACTCGCTCAGACAAAGAACATAACTCAGATGTGCGACCAACAACATCATTCATGGACATACTCCTACTGCTGAGGACAGATCCGCCACTATCCTCAGACAATTCAGGTTCTCCCAACTCAAGTGGCAGGAAAATCGCTTGCAACAACAAATTGCGATGAACAGTTTTCTCCTGACCCGTTTTGGTGTTACGTATGCGATAAATATGGCACTGGGGGTTCAGCGCTACTACCCTATTGGACTCCCACCTGTCTGCTAATTTTCTCTTCCCACGTTCACCTTTGTTGGCCAGGAGAACTTGATCACCCAACTCAATGTTACAGCCCTTCGTCTTTCGGTTGTACAACTCGGTCTGACGTTGCTGACTGGCATCAATGTTCCTCTGAGCGACAGTCAGAGCCTCTTTCAAGTCATCTTGCAACCTTTTCACATTGTAACTTTCTTCTTTTTGTTTTTCGATTTAGTTACTAATGAGGGTTTATCACATAAATCAAAAACTCTTTAAAGAACTTGAGCAAATATTCTTCCGATTTTCTTTTGCTTTTATTCCCCCAACGCTGGCACTTTCTAAATAATATGGTTTAAAATGAATGACTCGAAAAACATTGTCTTTGATTTCACACACAACAAAAAATCATCTTAAGGTTCTTATCTGAGAATGAAGTTCTGTCCTGTGGAAAACAACGAAGTTATACAACCTGAAAAAAAAACATTGAGTGCGTTGAAATTTGATGCTATGAAGAAAAACATTGAGTGCGTTGAAATTGTCCATTTCGACTGAAAAAAAAACAAATCCACTCCACCACAGCATCCTTTTTAACCCATCTTAACTTTTGCTTGCCTCCCAATTCACCCTAAGAAGTGAGTACATGATCGGTTCTTACTTTGAGCTTAAAACCAAGTGGTTTCTCAAAGAATACCAGTTTTTGAGGTAGCTACCCAGAACCATAAGCTCCCCACTACCCCAAACTGAGTTGACTTCTTCATGCCAGCTTTCACCTTATATGCCAAACAGGTGAGCGCCCTCTAATGGCTCGTAGTGTTTCTACACCCTTCCATTCTTTTTTACAAAAATACCTGTTACAGATATTTCATTCTGTTACAACATATTTGTCGTAATCAACAACGTCACAGTCTCTCTCAACATTTCTAAACATCACATCCACGGGTAGCTTCGGGATCCTACCAAACATTAAATAGAATGGAGCGTAGCCAGTGGACTCGTGCGCTGTACAATTGTATGCGAACGTTAGTGTCTGAAGCAACTGTGACCACTTTTATTTAGACCTTGGCGGCAGTGCTCTGACCATGTTGCCCAAGGTTCTATTGAACCGTTCAACATGGCCATTGCCATCGGATGGTAAGCAGTTGTTCTGGACTTTTTTACTCCGGCAACCTGCAGCAATTCTCGGATCAGTTGGCTCTCAAAGTTTGCCCCCTGATCCGAGTGGATCCTATCAGGGAAGCCGTACACACAAAAATATCGGTCCCACAACTGTCGTGCTACTTGCTTTGCCGACTGGTCACGACACAGGAAGGCATGAGCCATGCGGGAAAAATGGTCAGTTACGACCAACACATCAACGTTACGGCCTTTGGAGCTTTCCGCAGTCCAAAAATCAATACATACTAGCTCCATAGGACTCTACGTTTTCACGCTCTCTAGCGGGGCTCTACCTTCGGGTTCGAGTGTTTTACTGACGACGCAGCGCTTGCAACACTTAACGTACCCGCGAACGTCACGTTCTAACCCAACCCAGAAGAACCTTTTCTTGCCAAATACATAGTTCTACCTTGGCCCTGGTGCCCTGCTTCGTCGTGGATGCCTGCCATCACCTGTGTTATCAAAGAAGATGGGACAACATACTGTAACCGTTTCTTTCCCGTCTGGTTATCTTTGCTTGCACGATACAATACACCATCAAGTATCTTCAACTTGTCCCATTGCTTCAAGAATCTGAGCACCTTATATGTCTCACCAGCACGCTCACGACGCGAAGCTCTCTTGCCCCTATTAACGTAAGACAGGACCCTGGACAGACAAGGATCATTCTGTTGTCTGTCTCGGAGATCATCTAACGAAAAGACTGGCAACGGACATTGCCCAGAAGGCAACAAATTCTGGATGTCCTGGACAATCCAAGAGACTGCTCTCGATTCCACTCCTGCTTCCCAGTCACTATGACCTTCTAACACCGCAGACACCTCGGCACTGGAAAGCGGACAACGGCTTGGCGCTACACTAGGAAGACATTCAGCAATCTGGATACCAGCACTAAGCCTGAATGCATCTTGCACTGTGTCTCTCTCAAACTGTTCTGCTTCCTCAAGCAAAGCAGTGTAAAGCTCATTCAGCAGCCTCCGACTAACCCGGTTAGTGCATCGGCCACTATGTTCTTACTACCAGGTATGTACTTGATGCTGAAATGATAGGGCGCTAACTTGGAAACCCATCTCTGCTCACACGTGTCGAGTTTAGGCTTTGTAAGGATGTAAGTTAAAGGATTGTTGTCCGTCCAAACAACAAATTCATGGCCTTTCAGCCAGTGGCTGAATTTGTGGCAAACGGACCATTTCAAAGCCAAAAACTCTAAGCGGTGAGCAGGATACTTGGCCTGAGCACGCGTAAGGGCTTTGCTAGCAAAAGCAATCGGCCGGGCTCTACTCTCACCATCTGCGACCTGTGAAAGCACAGCTCCCAATCCATCCATGGACGCATCAGTGGACAAAACAAATGGGCGGTTAAAATCAGGATGTGTCAGGGCCACAGAATTCATCAGAGCGGCTTTTAGCTGCTGGAAGGCCCTACTGTGCTCCTCCTTCCAGTCACCCGGACTCAACCTTCTGAACAGAGCAGCACACTTCCCAGAAGGCTTCTTGCCTCTTTGTGCTGCTGTCAAAGCAAACAGGGGTTTTGCGATTGTGGAGCAATTTTGGATGAACCTCTGGTAATACAACACCATTCCAAGAAACTATTTAATTTTCCTTTGGGAGGAGTTACCCCATCCTCCATCATCAAATCAGACTCAGTCACCAATCCAATAGCATTGACCTTGTCTGGGTCGGTCGCTACCCCTGAACTGTCAATGACATGCCCTAAGAAACGCACGTTCTTCCGGAGGAAATGGCACTTTTTAGGGGCTAACTTTAGCCCGTGCTCTCTGAGTCTACTGAACACCACTCCCGAGTCTCTTGATGGCCTCACTCTCATCTGTGGCATATACAAGTAGGTCATCCAGATAGCAAAGCAATGTCAAGAAATTTTGATCGCCAAATATATTCGTCATTAGGCGCATGAAGCTAGCGGGGCTATTACACAACCCTTGCGGTAAGCGATTAAACTCATAAAGGCCCATCGGTGTTGTGAAGGCCGTCAGCTTTTTATCCTTTTCCGCCATCGCGATATTATAAAAACCGGAGGTAAGATCCATCACGCTAAAGATTGTGTTTCCGCCCAAGGCCGCCAAACAGTCTGCTTGGTGAGGTAAGGGGTGAGCATCTTTGATGGTCCTGGCATTAAGCCAGCGATAATCGACACAAACACGAAGATCACCGCTTTTCTTCCACACCAGAACCAGCGGAGACGCCCACTCACTACAAGACTTTCGAATAATTTCTTGCTCTTCCATCTCCGAGAGCACTTTTCTCAGCTTCTGATATTGAGCCGGAGGGACGCGCCGGTATGGAAGTCTGAACGGGCGATTATCAGACAGGTGAATCCTGTGGACAAACTCTTTGGCGCTACCACAATCTAGCTTATGTTTAGAAAACACATCTTGATATCTCTGAATCAACTGCAGAAGCTGGTCTTTCCAGTGTGGAGTCACCTCGCAGGACTCGAGGCCAAGATCACTAAGGCCAAGCTTCTGCAGTGCATCTTGAAAATCAGAGGGAGAACCACCCATGTCTTCACTAGAGGAGACAGACTGGCTCTGCACACTCACACTCTCTCCATGACCATGCCTGGGTTGAACATCCAGGTCTTCGACCGCCAAAACAGGAGACACATCGGCTATTTTAGCATTTCGTCTCAAAGTGATCGGCTTACTGGATGGATTGATCACCTTAACCGGCACCCATCTGTCACCAGGTAATGTGGCTATAGATCGCCCAACAAGGACACCCTTCCTATGAGTTTGTGCCTTAGAAGGCTCAACCAATACCCAGACCTGCAAACTCCTCAGAGTAAAAAAGGTGACAGTGTCGCGGGGGGTGGGGGGGCTTGCCCCCAGCTCGATTATTTTGTGATTTTAATATGCAAATTACACATGTCTGAGCGTGACTTATCAAAAATCAATGTCAAAACATCCTTGAGGCTTAAAGAGAATTACATTTAATATTTAAAAAAAGGATTTTATTTACAACACGGAAACGCCTGGAACTCAATGAAGTGTTGTGACGCAAACAAAATTTATTATTTATACACAAATAAAAAATAGACAGACATGAAAAACATTTTTTTTTTTGTCTCTTAGCTTGGACGAGTGTTTCACAAGCTCTCTTTCGTTGTTTGCATGCCGCCTTCTGGCCAGCGCCTCCTCTTCTGCCTTGGCTCTTCTTGCTGTGGCAGCACTTGAGGATGGCTGGCAGTCAAACTCCCTCCTTCGTTCCATCTCCTTTAGGGTTGCCTGCTTCCTCAGAGCTTTGTCCTTGGTTCCAGCCGACATGATGTTGTTGCACATTTTTTGGTCCACTGGCCCATACTTCAGGTCTTCTCTCTTAAACATCCGCAATGCCGTCTGCTTCCGGGTCAGCAATGTGTGTTTCACAGTTTGGATGGCACTCAGAGTGGAAATGTTCATGCTGCCACTTCTCGAGTCAATGATTTCAGACATAAGACAGAATGAAGACTCCACCAGTGGCCCATGGAACACCGACAACGCTGCCTTTACTGCCATACTGAGACCTGGGTACCTTCCCGTTTCAAAGACAGCTGCCCACCAGCTGACAGCATCGTCTCCTTCTCTGAAAGTTGGCAGACTCTGGTCTACGCCATACTGGAGAACCTAGGATAAGATAAGCAGCATTTAATTATCCCACCAGGGACATTTAACCTCCACAGCAGTAAAATATAGGGTTAAAAAATAAATAGCAACGATATCAAAAGCATCCACACAAGACTCACAAACAAGCATCACATACTAACATTAGGGAAGTGCATTATCCAGCTAACCTCTTGCTGAACATCCACATATGTTGTTAGAAATAACTGTTTACTGCAATATGTGGCACATCCCATGCAACAAGAGATTAATACGGTTGCCAAATTGCAAATTGCTTTGTTACACTTACTCTCACATCAGATGTTGTGTAAACACTCACATTTAACTTACCCACATCACGAGGAATGACTGCCTAACGCGTGAGCGCGCAGGACAACCTAATATTAAGGGTAACGTTACCTCAGAATTCGAGTAGTAGCCGTAGGCTATATCTCGGTGCTCAGGGCAGAGCACCCGGCTAACGATAAGCCTAGCTAACGTTACAACTTTTAGAATAGCTTAACGTAATTCATAGGTATGATGACAATACAATATTATTATAAATTATATCACATTAAAAAGCGGTAGCTAACATTATTTGAATCAAGCAAACAGGTTGCTCCAAAAAGCTTGACTTACCTCGAATTTCACATAGGATTCCCTCACGTTATGCGTTTCCATCAGACTCGCGTGGTAGCCAGGTGTCTCATCCAGTGGCGTGCTCAGTTGACGCTGTGTGCATCAAGATTCTGACGCAAGTGCTAAGATTCCGATTGGCCCAGATAAATGTCAATTATAAGAATTATCCAATAATGTTTTCCAATTCTAGCCCGCATGGCATGCAGATGAAGGGCAGCCTACAACGCCCCCCCACACCCCCCCCTCCAAAAAAAACTCTCCAGTTCTACGCGATTCACGTAAATGACCCAATTGACCAAGAAAACGCGATTGTCGCCGAAAAGCGACAGGTTTGCAGGTATGAACACCGTGCTACCCACAGAAATAGTGGAACTTGTCGGGAGTCTACCCCACACGAGGTGCTCTTGCTGAGGTAAAAGCATGACGGCTTGAGTGAGCTTTACGGTACCGACAACGGTTGGGATACTACTACCTTCCCATCTGTTATGCCCAGACAGCATACTCAAAAATCGCTGAATCTCTGGTTCTCCTGTAGAATTTGGCTGTTTCATGACACGCCAATAGCTTTGGGACTGCTTAAGCTGGCTGAGAACATACTAGATCACGTTAGTACCGACAATTAACTGGTCTTTTTGTCCCGGTACATCCAGGGTAGGCACGATAACCAGATATCCATACACACACATCTTTAGCTGGTGGATGCACTTGGGCTTGACCCGAACGCAGCACGAACCGACAAGCAAAACATTGGCATGGGGCTGCTCAGACTCAAGGGTCCCGCATGCATCCAACAACTTGCGCTCAGTTTCCTCATTAATAGTACATGCCATAGAACCAGTGTCTAACAGGCCTTGGCAAGTGACCGTATCATTCACCAACACATCGGTATAAAACAAACTGTCAGCTTTTTCCAACTTCGCAATGTTCTGGAACAAAACAATACTGCCACTTGACTCAACCTGACACTGGCTGCTATAGATGACCATAGGATCATCTTCACTGGTGAGAGGCTGACTTAAAACACTCACATCGCCCTCTCCTCGATGTGAGTGAACTAGTTTCCCAGATCGTCACTGGTCTGGGCCAAAGCTTGGCAAGGGACCTTCCGACACTCCCTGCGCTGATACCCAACCTCCAGGCAAGCAAGGCACCTTTTTTCTCTCATACAGTGGGAACGAGTCGAGTGAGATCTGTCTCCACAGACTTCACATGAAGAGGATCGATACCACTGTGACGTTCGAGGCCTTGGTTCTGAAGCAGGTAAGGTTGTGCGCTCCAACACCCTTTCTAGCATTTTCAGCACACGCTCCAAAGTGACCAATTCTGCGGCTTCACTCAGTTTAGGGTTCGGAACTGCAGTATGCCCATGCAGAGGTTATGCCCATACTTTCACTTCCCACTGCTACCGGAGTGCTGACAGTTTTTTCAGCAACAACAGCCTGATTCACAGCAACTTTAAGCGCAGACGGAACTGGCCTCATTCAACCTGACCCGATAATCAACAGGGTGCTCGTTAGGCTTCGGCTGTGTTGCATAAAAGTCGGCTAACGGCTGGCAAGAGCCAGGGCTTTCGCTAAAATAATGCCGTAGTACCTCATAGACAACCTCAGGACAGAGTACTGCAGCCGGGCTACTTTTCAGCTTGACCTTAACAATGCTCTTTGCCCGACCGCCGAGATGACTCATTTGGACAGATCACGATTTGGGGACAAAGGCACTGTCCTAGAGGGCTGCTGCTCAGATAATGGAGAGGAACCAGGTAATGCTGAAGTCTGGTTTGTTAGCAACCGTGTGACAATTGAGTCACCTAATCTGGCTTCCAAGCTCACCAATAAGGTCGAGTAGCTGCTGTGTAACATTGTCACAACCAGTATTGACAGGAGTGGAAGACTCTGGTTTACACGGCTCATTATTGGGAAATGCAGTTGGAACAGTCACAGAATCATAGGCCAACACACGTGGTTTCCCCAATTTAGGTACACCTACCCCAAAGAATCCTCGACCCCTGCCAATATGTGGTGTTACCAGGTCTTCATTCCATCTCCCTTCAGCCAAATTACAAATGGAGAATGATAACAATGAAAAACATACACAAGGAAATTTAACAGCTATCGCTCGCTTCTACAAGCAAAGATGAAAATTAAAATAAATAAATAAAATAAAACAGGAAAAAAAATGGGAAACAGTCCAATGTGCGTGCGTGTTGTCTGAGATAGTTCAGTCACTGTCAATGTCCAGACACTACCACCAACCCGTCAACGATAACGATTCTTTGGCCGTCGATTTCTGAAGCGTTGTGATCCCACGTTGTCAAACCCCAGCGATCAGCTGCAGCAGATCTGGTGCATCCGGGTCACGGCACCAAATTATGTAGCATGTCTGGACTGGACACCCCCACACACAAGGACCACACGACCACTCAACGATGAGATCCAATGTTTTTATTCTGCAAACAGACAGATCATCAGTGGATAACCCGGGATAATGACTTCGCTCTCACTCTCTCGTGTAGACACAGAGAATATTCACGAGAGTAGCGAAGTGCATGCGCTCATCACCCTTGCGCAAATAGACTGACGCAATCTCATTCCACAATTAAACAAAAAAAATGAAATGCATGTAAATAAAGACAACAATGATTATAATATAAAGTTCTTGTCTTCCTTATGATACATCACATCAACATGTTCTTACTAATGCACTCCAATAGTATACAATACATTAAAAGTAATATATACTAGATTACATTCAAACATGCATTGATTCAAATGTTTATATGATATAACAATGAAAGGATGAAACAAATAATGAAACAAACAATTATAACGCCATTAGTGACATCCAAATAAAACATTCAAAACACACTTAGCACCATACCATGTGCAGGCCTCACCACGTGCGTCACGCACAGCGCGAATCGTCAAAATGGATTCTTACCCCTTAAAACACTACATACAATACATGTTTATTAACAGTAAAACAGATCTCTTTCCCTAATAAACAACTAATTAAACATACCTGTAAACAGATAGATCATCAGTGGATTACCCCGGGTATTGACTTCGCTCTCACTCTCTCGTGTAGACACTAAGCGTGATATGACAATTATGGCGCTTTTCCACTGCTGGTACGGCTCGGTTCGGCTCGACTCGGCGCGGAACGGTTCGGCTCGCTTCGCTTTTCCACTGCGTGGTACGACTCGACTCGGTACGGCACGGCTCGGTTCGGTTTAGCTCGGTTGCTTTTCCACCGCAGTTAGTACCCCTTCAAAGTGGGTGGGACTGATCGTTATTTTGTCCCTACACTGTTTGTAGGTCCGGTGATAGCAGTGTGCGGCTAAGAGCTAAGCTACTTCTTGGAACACTTTTTCATTCCGTTTTGCCCCATCCAGCTCTCGCTAGATCCGCTCCTCGGCAACCAACGAGAGGAACGTCTGCACCTCGTCCACTGACCACGATTCAGCCATTTCTTTTTAAAGTTTAAAAAACAGATGCTACCGCGTTGGCTGTTGTCTACTGGTTATTTAAATCTAGCGGGTTTAGTGTCCAATGACGCTGGTAGTGACGATTCTGTCTGACCAATCAGTGATCTGCAGTGTTTTTACGTCACATTTTAGTACCGGTACGGTACGCTTGGAACCTCAACAGACCAGGTACCATTTAAAGCGAGCCGAAGCGAGCCGTACCGTACTGTACCATGCAGTGGAAAAGCACCACAAGTGAGCCGTACCGAACCGAACCGTACCGTACTATGCAGTGGAAAAGCGCCATTAGTAAGCACCACGATGATTTTCGTAAAAAATTTATTACAATAAAACACTTCATCACAACCAACACCATCAAATATTGCTATCACTTAAATCACACTTATTGATCAAAAAAAAAATTGCATTTGAACAACAAACATCAGCATACCAGAGAATATTCACGAGAGTAGCGAAGTGCATGCGCTCAACAGCCTTGCGCAAATAGACTGACGCAATCTCATGCCGTACAAGGGGAAACCCCGGAGATGTTCCACCGATGACGCTCCCACCCCAAACAAATACCCGAGAAAAAAAGTTTCTCAACTTTAATATGAACAATAATACAAACAAAATTTCGTGAGGTTCATCAATCATCATTACAAAAGTAGGAAAACTTGGTATAAACAGTAAATTAAAGAAAATAACACAAAATAAAAAAACAAATCAAAGAATAATTCACACCAGCTACACAGTCACGTGGTTGTGTGTCCAAACGAAGCTTCGACGTCACTGATCACATGGTTATGGCAAAACGAATCAAGCTCCAGTACATTGGTTCATTATTTATATTTACATATGGATCAAAACGGCCAGAAACAGGCCGTACTGAATCCGTGTATCATTCGTTCAGTCGTTTTTAAATTTAATATTGAAAGTAGAAAAATTAAAAAAAAAAAAATTACCAAAAAAAAACAAAACAAGATTTCCGCTTGATTTTTCGTTTTTCGTTCTGGGGTAGAAAAATTAATAAACAGCTGGAATATTCGATTTCCACACGTGGGCGGGAATGAAACGCCCCTTTCCTCTGATTTGTCAGCCGAAGATCAAACTTTTCCGTTCCTCAGGGCCGCACTGCAGAATAAGAGTCCTCCGCTGCTGCAGTTGATGTGCGGATTCTTAACGCGTTTATTGCAACTACATTTCATCTTTTTCTCATCAAACAACCAGACTAATGGCTTGACACACCCCGCACAGGGGAATAGACTAGAAAGGGCTTTCTTCTGTGTAGACCAGGAGTTCTCAAGTGCCAGAGGGTCCGTGAAATAATTTGTAGGATTGTTCCTATTTTCTGTAAAGTCACGTATTTATTTATCATGAAGCACGATGTGATTTATTCATAAGTTACTTAGGTCTATATAATGCATTTTACTTCAAATAATCTAAATATTAACTTTCAAAAGTAGGCGCGCCAAGAAGGCTATTCGCTGTAGGCTATTTTGGTTAATTTTTGGTGTGCGCCAGAAAGATGTTCAAGGAGACAGAGACGCGCTAAAGCAGCGCATCATGTTGTTTTATTTATTTTTCAAAGGCATGACAATTTGTACTAGTCATTTTGAATGTATACAAAAAATATATATATAAACTTTACTGTTTCGAGTGACAGAGTATTAAGTTATTTCCCCTGCTGAGCAATACATCCATGTGATGGCGCCAGCGCATCGCTCGCTCACACAACATATTATGAGTTCACTTCTAGCATTGATAACTTGACATTGCAGCCTGTTCATTATTAAAATAAAACACAGTCAACCAAACATATACAAAGTTATTCTGCATAATTTAAATTGCTCTGTTTTACACAATTAACTTGCTGTTATTCCAAACTCATTTCCCTTGCTGTGAAGATGCTGATTTAGCATACGTGTATATTGGGACTCGACTGAAGTACGAAGCCTTCTTTACATTAATAGCATCCAAATGTTACATTCCAAATATGGAAACTTTGGAACGAATGAGAGATGCACAAAACCAACGTCGGTACATTTTCAGTTTCGATTAAAATAAATTTGTTTAGGCTTGGCGTTTAAAATAGGCTAAACTGTGTTTATAATAAAGGGCACAATAGGCTATTTTTATATGTTATTACATTTTTATTATACGTGGGTTTTATTATACTTATTTTTCATTAGGGCCCAAGCCCAAAGGGCGAAGGCCCTATTGTTTTCCTTAGGATTATTTATTATTATTATTATTATTATTAGGGCCCAAGCCTTGAAAAGGCGAAGGCCCTATTGTTTTCCTTAGGATTATTATTATTATTATTATTATTATTATTATTATTATTATTATTATTTTATCGACTATTCGGGCACTTTTGGGGCTCTTAACGTGCACGAAAACTCTTGAAACTTTGCACACAGGTCAGAACCCGCGGCCATCAGGGCCGGGCTGAAGCTGGTACCCGGGCGTGGCAGGGGGGCTCGACAGCGCCCCCTGGAAGGGGGTCCGAAAACTTGGTCCATAAATCAAACACGCTTCCATGTAATAATATGAAACTCGGTACACATATAGATCTCATCGGTTCATATGTCCTTTGTACTTTTACTTTTTACCCCAGCCCAACAGGAAGTCGGCTATTATGGTTTGTTTGGAAGCGTATGCCCCTGGAATTCGATATACTCCTCCTAGAGAATTCAACCAATCGTAAGGAAACTCGGTCAGCATGATGTCAAGACATTGAGGATGAAAAATTGCCAGGGGATTTTTGATATCTCGAACGGTTTGGCCGTGGCGAGGAAACGAATTTATGGCGAATAATGGAAACAGGAAGTGTGTTATAACTTCTGCATACATTAACTGATCTTGATGAAACTTCAACAGTATGTTCGCTGTAAGAGGCCGATCACATGGATGTGACTATTGTGAGTCAAAGTTATAGCGCCACCAACTGGCAGCAGGAAGTGTGTCACTTTCTAAATGCTTTTGACAAAAGTGGGGGGCTTAGTTTTATCTACAGTAACAAAACTCGATATGTATATTGTACTCTTCGAGCCGGACAACTTTCTAATTTACCGTAATTAGCTACGACCAACAGGAAGTCAGATATTTTGGTTTGAATGTGGATTTCAGATTCTGAGTTTTTAGCTACTCCTCCTAAGTAGTTTATTTTATTCATGCCAAACTTTTTCAACATGATGAAAATACATTGAAGATGCTAAATTGTGAACAGATATTGAATATCTCAAACGGTTTTGCTATGGTTGAGGGATTCAAGTAATGTCAAAAAAAGAATCAGGGCATGTCTCATATCTTTCTAAAATGTAATTATACACCATTTATTTTTATATAAAATTATACAAATATTAGAACTAAACCCATTTTATTCCTTTTTTTCAATTTAAGAATTATTTTTAAGTTTAAAAACAGCCAGAATGGTTGTTTAGTCAAAAATAATAATAATCCAAATCATATATAGTGCTATACTGCCCTCTTGTGTTCAAAATCAGGTAGGCCTATTGAATTTATATATATTTATATATTAGGGATGTTACTATGGGAATATTTTCCCACCGGTTAACCTGTTAACCGTCACCAGTGCGTGGGCGCTCTGAAGCGTTTTTTTTTTTAAATAGTTCAAAGTTACTATCATATTTAATGTGATTAACTTGACAAACTATACATCATTAAAACGATATAAGACTCAAGTTTCAGTATTTGACCACTATTGTATTCTGTGAAACTTATAGTGACAGTTATGTCTTAATTTGTGTCAGGAGTTATGAAATAAAAAAATGAGTCGTTACCTTTAATATGAATTATGAGCGTCAGCTGCTCTCATTCAGAAAAAAACTCCCGTGCGATCGTCATGACAGCGATTCACAAAACAACGTCCCTCAGGGCTTTTAGCTCAAACATGTGCAGATTTGGAGAAATATTGATAGATTCTCATAGGTTTACATCAGACTTCTATAGACAGGAATAATATTTATTGAATTTATACCCAAATGCGTCGATGTAATCATTTTGAGCGCTGTATACTCTGATTTACTGTGTTATCCATTCATACTGAAGTCTGGGGCGCTGTTGCACAGTAAAGTCCATATATGGATCACATGAAGAAGAGCCATAATCATGTGACATTCAGGAAGTCGTGATTCATAAACAAAGCTATCCGAGATCGCTGTAAAGTGCAGATAAAGATGTTTTGAAGACAATAAACATGATTGCAATGATATTTGATTTACCTGTGTTCTTCGAGTCATGTCAGGTATTTTCATAATAATAGATTATATGTATAATGTAATGCTAATCGAGATAGACTTTCAAATTGTGCAGAATACAATAAAATAATATATTTTCTATCTGATTTTTTTTATCTGAAGCCAAATCAGATTACAGAAAGTTATTTAAAACACTCGACTTGCGCTATAAAGTAAGTTGGAGCACAAACATAGTTTTATTCTCATAAATTGTCGTGTATTGAGGGTGTGCTAAGCTAACATGCTAGCTAGTACTGAGCACCTGCTACCTAACTTCGATGTAATTTTTATGATTTTTTTTCTAAATAAGAATGCTTACTGAAATGTTTCGTTTTTCAAAAAGGGCATTTGATACAGTTTCACTGTGAAGTGAGAACTTTTATAAAATAAATGAGGGATTGAAACAGTGTGAATTGCTAGTCGTTAGTGATTATAATGCAGACAAAAGAAAAGCATATTTAGAGCAATAAACAGGCTGGAGAGGTGTGAATATGTGCAGGGGAGCCTGAGACTGAATGGGACTCGTTTTTGCATCACAAAACAATAGAGGCAATAGACTGAATAGATGCTTATAAGATGACAATAAACACCAGTCTAATTAAAATAAAGTCATATGACATGATCTTGAAAAACATTGAACTAAATACAGAGTTTTAGACTTATCATCTTCAGATTTTAAATATAACATGGTTAGACATGTGGCTTTAGCTGCAGTGCATTTCTAGATTGCTACAATGCCAACTTCAATTTTATTTTCATGAAGATGTTTCATAAAAATAAATGTATAATAACTTTACAAAACTTTGAAGCTATTTATAACTATTTTTTTTCATTATGACAATAATTAATTCTACATTTACAATAAACTTCCAGGTGTCAGCTTTCAAATGAGATCTTACTTGTGCTTTTAGTACAAAGGGTTCATGAACTGTATCTGTTTCAGTTTGGGAATGCCATATCTGGGGATTTTTCAAAAATGGGCTTGAAGCTTAACAGGTTAATCAACGTGTGATTGTGTAAACCAATTGTGTAAACCTCCCGCTGGGGGGTTTAAAAACACTAACTTGAAAGCGAAAGTATAATATGGACGTCCGCACGGACATTGAAATGGTGGCGCTCGAATGAATTCCTATGGAAGTAGAAATTAACTAAACGTTCGCTCTGTTCTGCTCGCTCGTCGCCATGGACGCGCACCATTATGAATGCCAGTGCAGCCGCATACTTTTTAGTGTCACTAAAATTAGTGCAATTTCGGGGGCCGATTGCTTGAATTGTGAGTTCAATAGTCTATTATTTTTCATGGAAAACACAACAATAAAAGAGTACAATGACAGATTCGCTTAAATAGGCGTTTTTACATAAAATAGCCTATTCCGTCATCATCTTTTCAGTCAGCTCTTCACTCTCGTGATTAATGAAATTTGACTCCTGTTGCTGATATTTGCTGCAACTTTCGTTCAGCTCACAATTTAGTAAGCAAACACGTTTCAAATGTGTTTTTATTTTATTTTAGTGTATGTGTGTGTATATGTATGTATATATATATATATATAGCTTATGTTTCAAATATGAGTTAATTAACAATCGTTGGAAAGAATGATACTTTTAAACATAACACTAAACCGTCATTAGGTGTCGCCAGGCGACCGTCTTAATGAGCGAGTCATTGATTCATTCGTTTGAACGACTGAGTCATTCATGAATGAGATAGATGTTTATGGATTGATTGGTCATTGAATCTTTGAGTCAACCGATTCGTTCAAAATGCTGAATCATTCAGTAATGAGAACGCGTTGCTGTGAGATGCGCGATGGTTCTGCTGTGATCTTTGTTTAACTATTTTCGCTGCTGAAACAGAAAAAAAGTCAATATTGCATCTAAAATGTAAGTGATTTGACTTGTGTGTGTGTGTGTGTGTGATTGTGTGTGTGATTGTGTCTGTTACAGTGATAAGAGTTTAACCCTTGTTAAACTTTAGGCCTTGTCTTTTTGGATATATATCTTTTTATATTAAAAAATAGTCATACAACCCATATATTTTAAATGTATTGTTTGCTTTAAATTACATTAAGATTGTATGTTTGGTAATCGAACCTGAATGAATTATAAATGAATGTGCTACATTTCAGATCATATATTTGTTTTCCTTAAAATTTGAACTAACACTAACTTTATTCTCATCTGAATGATAGATTATTTATTTCTGTATAAAATAAAAACACCTTTGATTTTTCTTTTTTAATCAATGTAGAATGTGTAACTGAAAAAATAAACAGATTAGGGCTCTGTTTGATGACAAGAAATGAAAACCAATGCGATATGATGAATGTCCAAAAGATGGCTCCCACAGACTGTTTTTAAATAGGATTGTTTGATATTTTTTGCTTTTAAACTGTGTGTGTGTGTGTGTGTGTGTGTGTGTAAGAGATTTTGGTTGGGTGACAGTTGTAGTTTACAGTTTGACAAGAGTTTATAGTTTGACAAAAGCACAATGTTGTGTTTTATTGCGAGTGTACACAAATATAAGTAAACACTTTGCAGTTTGAATAATGTCCTGTATGAACAAAAGGACGGAGTATGTCTTTATGTCTACATTGTTCAATTACGCCACACACACACACACACACACACAAACACTATTTTTCTAATCATATCAGGCAAGTAATATTCTGTCTTGTCTCTTAAAAAAACAATATATATATATTTATGTATATATATATATATATATATGTGTGTGTGTGTGTGTGTGTATATATATATATAAATATAGCTGCGAGCAGCGATGAAAGGGCCAAAGCCGGCGGCACCGCCACCCCGGTTATAGCGCCACCAACTGGAGCAGGAAGTCTGTCACTTTCAAAAAGCTTTGAAATCACCTGATTGCTTCAAACTTCACTACTATGATGTAAACACACGGCAGATGTAGACCTGGATGTAGACCTGACCTTTCAGAAGGTTGCTCTCGCATACTTTGTGGTTGACATGTGCCCTCAATGCACACTTTTGCAGAGCCCACACTGATACAAGCTCTACAGCACACTTCTTTTCGACAGTCAAAGCAGGGTTACGTTTTTGCACGTCGTGCACAATAACCCTAAAGGCACCAGGGTGGCGGTGCCACCGGCTTTATATATATATATATATATATATATATATATAAATATAGCTGCGAGCAGCGATGAAGGGCCAAAGCCGGTGGTACCGCCACCCCGGTGCCTTTAGGTAACTAAAGGCACCGGGGTTGCGGTGCCACCGGCTTGGGCCCGTAATCGCTGCTCGCAGCTATATTTATATATATTTAGGGCCCAAGCCTTGAAAAGGCGAAGGCCCTATTGTTTTCCTTAGGATTATTATTATTATTATTATTATTATTAGGGCCCAAGCCTTGAAAAGGCGAAGGCCCTATTGTTTTCCTTAGGATTATTATTATTAGGGCCCAAGCCTTGAAAAGGCGAAGGCCCTATTGTTTTCCTTAGGATTATTAGGGCCCAAGCCTTGAAAAGGCGAAGGCCCTATTGTTTTCCTTAGGATTATTAGGGCCCAAGCCCAAAGGGCGAAGGCCCTATTGTTTTCCTTAGGATTATTTATTATTATTATTATTATTATTATTATTATTATTATTATTATTATTATTTTTCTGCTACCTTTTGGACACTTTTGGAGGCCTTAACATGCTCAAAAACTCCTGAAACTTTGCACACATGTCAGAACCCGCGGCCATCAGGGCCGGGCTGAAGATGGTACCCGGGCGTGGCAGGGGGGCTCGACAGCGCCCCCTGGAACGGGGTCCGAAAACATGGTACATAAATCAAACACGCTTGCATGTAATAATATGAAACTCGGTACACATGTAGATCTCCTCGTTTCATATATACTTCACACTCTTACTTTTTACCCCAGCCCAACAGGAAGTCGGCTATTTAGGGTTGTTGGTAAAACACACGCAATGGAATGTGAAATACTCCTCCTAGAGAATTCAAACAAACGGCACGAAACTCGGTCAGCATGAAGTCAAGACATTGAGGATGAAAGTTTGCGAGGGGATTTTTGATATCTCGAACGGTTTGGCCGTGGCGAGGAAACGAATTTATGGCGAGAAACAACAAACAAGAAGTGCGTTATAACTTCTGCATACATTAACTGATCTTGATGAAACTTCAGCAGTGTGATCGCTGTAAGAGGCCGATCACATGGATGTGACTATTGTGAGTCAAAGTTATAGCGCCACCAACTGGCAGCAGGAAGTGTGTCACTTTCTAAATGCTTTTGACAAAAGTGGGGGGGTTAGTTTTATCTACAGTAACAAAACTCGATATGTATATTGTACTCTTCGAGCCGGACAACTTTCTAATTTACCGTAATTAGCTACGACCAACAGGAAGTCAGATATTTTGGTTTGAATGTGGATTTCAGATTCTGAGTTTTTAGCTACTCCTCCTAAGTAGTTTATTTTATTCATGCCAAACTTTTTCAACATGATGAAAATACATTGAAGATGCTAAATTGTGAACAGATATTGAATATCTCAAACGGTTTTGCTATGGTTGAGGGATTCAAGTAATGTCAAAAAAAGAATCAGGGCATGTCTCATATCTTTCTAAAATGTAATTATACACCATTTATTTTTATATAAAATTATACAAATATTAGAACTAAACCCATTTTATTCCTTTTTTTCAATTTAAGAATTATTTTTAAGTTTAAAAACAGCCAGAATGGTTGTTTAGTCAAAAATAATAATAATCCAAATCATATATAGTGCTATACTGCCCTCTTGTGTTCAAAATCAGGTAGGCCTATTGAATTTATAAATATTTATATATTAGGGATGTTACTATGGGAATATTTTCCCACCGGTTAATCAACGTGTGATTGTGTAAACCAATTGTGTAAACCTCCCGCTGGGGGGGGTTTAAAAACACTAACTTGAAAGCGAAAGTATAATATGGACGTCCGCACAGACATTGAAATGGTGGCGCTCGAATGAATTCCTATGGAAGTAGAAATTAAATTGCTTGAATTGTGAGTTCAATAGTCTATTATTTTTCACGGAAAACACAACAATAAAAGAGTACAATGACAGATTCGCTTAAATAGGCGTTTTTACATAAAATAGCCTATTCCGTCATCATCTTTTCAGTCAGCTCTTCACTCTCGTGATTAATGAAATTTGACTCCTGTTGCTGATATTTGCTGCAACTTTCGTTCAGCTCACAATTTAGTAAGCAAACACGTTTCAAATGTGTTTTTATTTTATTTTTGTGTATGTGTGTGTATATGTATGTATATATATAAATATAGCTTATGTTTCAAATATGAGTTAATTAACAATCGTTGGAAAGAATGATACTTTTAAACATAACACTAAACCGTCATTAGGTGTCGCCAGGCGACCGTCTTAATGAGCGAGTCATTGATTCATTCGTTTGAACGACTGAGTCATTCATGAATGAGATAGATGTTTATGGATTGATTGGTCATTGAATCTTTGAGTCAACCGATTCGTTCAAAATGCTGAATCATTCAGTAATGAGAACGCGTTGCTGTGAGATGCGCGATGGTTCTGCTGTGATCTTTGTTTAACTATTTTCGCTGCTGAAACAGAAAAAAAGTCAATATTGCATGTAAAATGTAAGTGATTTGACTTGTGTGTGTGTGTGTGTGTGTGTGATTGTGTGTGTGATTGTGTCTGTTACAGTGATAAGAGTTTAACCCTTGTTAAACTTTAGGCCTTGTCTTTTTGGATATATATCTTTTTATATTAAAAAATAGTCATACAACCCATATATTTTAAATGTATTGTTTGCTTTAAATTACATTAAGATTGTATGTTTGGTAATTGAACCTGAATGAATTTTAAATGAATGTGCTATATTTCAGATCATATATTTGTTTTCCTTAAAATTTGAACTAACACTAACTTTATTCTCATCTGAATGATAGATTATTTATTTCTGTATAAAATAAAAACACATTTGATTTTTCTTTTTTAATCAATGTAGAATGTGTAACTGAAAAAATAAACAGATTAGGGCTCTGTTTGATGACAAGAAATGAAAACCAATGCGATATGATGAATGTCCAAAAGATGGCTCCCACAGACTGTTTTTAAATAGGATTGTTTGATATTTTTTGCTTTTAAACTGTGTGTGTGTGTGTGTGTGTAAGAGATTTTGGTTGGGTGACAGTTGTAGTTTACAGTTTGACAAGAGTTTATAGCTTGACAAAAGCACAATGTTGTGTTTTATTGCAAGTGTACACAAATATAAGTAAACACTTTGCAGTTTGAATAATGTCCTGTATGAACAAAAGGACGGAGTATGTTTTTATGTCTACATTGTTCAATTACGCCACACACACACACACACACACAAACACACACACACACACACACACACACACACACACACACACACACACACACACACACACACACACACACACACACACACACACACACACACACACACACACACACACACACTATTTTTCTAATCAGATCAGGCAAGTAATATTCTGTCTTGTCTCTTAAAAAAACAATATATATATATTTATGTATATATATATATATATATATATATATATATATATATGTGTGTGTGTGTGTGTGTGTGTTTGTGTGTGTATATATATAAATATAGCTGCGAGCAGCGATGAAAGGGCCAAAGCCGGCGGCACCGCCACCCCGGTTATAGCGCCACCAACTGGCAGCAGGAAGTCTGTCACTTTCAAAAAGCTTTGAAATCACCTGATTGCTTCAAACTTCACTACTATGATGTAAACACACGGCAGATGTAGACCTGGATGTAGACCTGACCTTTCAGAAGGTTGATCTCGCATACTTTGTGGTTGATATGTGCCCTCAATGCACACTTTTGCAGAGCCCACACTGATACAAGCTCTACAGCACACTTCTTTTCGACAGTCAAAGCAGGGTTACGTTTTTGCACGTCGTGCACAATAACCCTAAAGGCACCAGGGTGGCGGTGCCACCGGCTTTATATATATATATATATATATATATATATATATATATATATATATATATAGCTGCGAGCAGCGATGAAGGGCCAAAGCCGGTGGTACCGCCACCCCGGTGCCTTTAGGTAACTAAAGGCACCGGGGTTGCGGTGCCACCGGCTTGGGCCCGTAATCGCTGCTCGCAGCTATATTTATTATTATTATTATTTTTCTGCTACCTTTTGGACACTTTTGGAGGCCTTAACATGCTCAAAAACTCCTGAAACTTTGCACACATGTCAGAACCCGCGGCCATCAGGGCCGGGCTGAAGATGGTACCCGGGCGTGGCAGGGGGGCTCGACAGCGCCCCCTGGAACGGGGTCCGAAAACATGGTCCATAAATCAAACACGCTTGCATGTAATAATATGAAACTCGGTACACATGTAGATCTCCTCGTTTCATATATACTTCACACTCTTACTTTTTACCCCAGCCCAACAGGAAGTCGGCTATTTAGGGTTGTTGGTAAAACACACGCAATGGAATGTGAAATACTCCTCCTAGAGAATTCAAACAAACGGCACGAAACTCGGTCAGCATGAAGTCAAGACATTGAGGATGAAAGTTTGCGAGGGGATTTTTGATATCTCGAACGGTTTGGCCGTGGCGAGGAAACAAAATTATGGCGAGAAACGTGAAACAGGAAGTGTGTCATAACTACTGCATACATTAACTGATCTTGATGAAACTTCAACAGTGTGTTCGTTGTAAGAGCCCGATCACATGGATGTGACTATTGTGAGTCAAAGTTATAGCGCCACCAACTGGCAGCAGGAAGTGTGTCACTTCCTAAATGCTTTTGACAAAAGTGGGGGGGTTAGTTTTATCTACAGTAATAAAACTCGATATGTATATTGTACTCTTCGAGCCGGACAACTTTCTAATTTACCGTAATTAGCTCGGATCAACAGAAAGTCAGATATTTTTGTCTGAATGTGGATTTTTGGCTAAATCAGCCTCTGATTTTTTACCCACTCCTCTTAAGTGGTTTATTCAATTCCCACCAAACTTTTTCAACATGATGAAAATACATTAAAGAAGCTAAATTGTGAATGGCTATTGAATATCTCAAATTGTTTTGCTATGGCGAGGGATTAAAGTCATGTCAAAAAAGTAAACACTAAAAGCCTCATATCTTCTAAAAAATTAATTATACACCATTTATTTCTAGATAAAATTACACAAATATCAGAACTAACCCCATTTTATTCTTGTTTTCAATTTAAGAATAATGTACAAGTTTAAAAACAGCCAGAATGTGCTATTCAGTTAAAAAATAAATACATCAAGTAATACAAAGGGCTATACTGCCCTCTTGTGTCCAAAATGATATCAACTCAGTACATAAAACTTTTTTATCAGGTATGGCTATTGTAATTAAATATAAATATATTAGGTATGTGGCTGTGAGGATCTTTTCCCACCGGTTAATCGACGTTAGACACCAGCGAGGCCTTTTAAATCGCTAATATAAAAGTGAAAGTAAAGTAAGGACGTCCGCACGGACATAGTGGTGGCGCTCGCAGTGCGCTCAAATGAATTTCTATGGAAGTGGAAATGAAAAAACGTTCGCTCTGTTCTGCTTGCTCGTCGCCATGGACGCGCACCGTTATGAATGCCAGTGCAGCCGCATACTTTTTAGTGTCACTTTAAAATTAGCACCATATCGGGGGCCGATTGTTTCCGGTTTTCAGGTAATACACAACAACAAATGAGTAAATGACAGATTCGCTTAAATAGGCGCTTTTACACAAAATATTCCATCATCATTTTTTTCAGTCAGCTCTTCACTCTCGTGATTAATGAATTTTGACTCCTGTTGCTGATCTTTGCTGCAACTTTCGTTCAGCTCACAATTTAGTAAGCAAACACGCTTCAAATGTGTTTTTATTTTATTTTTGTGTATACATATGTGTGTATATATATATATATATATATATATATATATATATATATATACATATATATATATATATATATATATAGCTTATGTTTCAAATATGAGTTAATTAACAATCGTTGGAAAGAATGATACTTTTAAACATATCACTAAACCGTCATTAGGTGTCGCCAGGCGACCGTCTTAATGAGCGAGTCATTGATTCATTCGTTCAAACGATTCGTTCGAATGGCTGAGTCATTCATGAATGAGACAGATTATGGATTGGTCGTTGAATCTTTGAGTCAACCGATTCGTTCAAAATGCTGAATCATTCAGTAATGAGAACGCGTT
The DNA here is from genome assembly GCF_029890125.1 of Rhinichthys klamathensis goyatoka. Taxonomy (NCBI): domain Eukaryota; kingdom Metazoa; phylum Chordata; class Actinopteri; order Cypriniformes; family Leuciscidae; genus Rhinichthys; species Rhinichthys klamathensis. The sequence continues at coordinate 1,910,829 of NW_026606846.1, read as the reverse complement.
GCTGTGAGATCCTCGATGGTTCTGCTGTGATCTTTGTTTAACTATTTTCGCTGCTGAAACAGAAAAAAAGTCAATATTGCATCTAAAATGTAAGTGATTTGACGTGTGTGTGTGTGTGTGTGTGTGATTGTGTCTGTTACAGTGATTGTTTAACCCTTGTTAAAGTTTAGGCCTTGTCTTTTTGGATATATATCTTTTTATATATATAAAAAATAGCATACAACCCTGAGAATTTTCTCTCCCTCTCTCTTCGTCTCTGTGTGTGAGGGATTTGTCTATTGCTTTTAATGGAGTTCAAGGTTTCAGGGGCTTTTGGGGCTCTTAACGTGCTCAAAAACTATTGAAACTTTGCACACAGGTCAGAGCCCACAGCCATCAGGGCCGGGCTGAAGCTGGTACCCGGGCGTGGCAGGGGGGCTCAACAGCGCCCCCTTGAACGGGGTCCAACAATTTGGTCCATATATCCAACACGCTTGCATGAATTAATATGAAACTTAGTACACATATAGATCTCATCGGGCCGAACATCTTTCCCCTGGTCAAGTTTTACGCCAGCCCAACAGGAAATCGGCTATTATGGGTTGTTTGGAAAACGCTTGCTGTGGAATTTGAAGTACTACTCCTAGGCAATTAATTCAATCATTGCCAAACTCGGTGTGCATGAAGTCAAGACATTAAGGATGCTAAATTGTGGACAGATTTTTGATATCTCGAACGGTTTGGCCACGGAGAGGAAATTAATTTTCATGACTAAAAAAGGACATATAAAGTGTGTTATAACTTAGTTAGTTTTACCTACAGTTACAAAACTCAGCGTGTATATTCTTCTCCTCAAGCCGAACAACTTTCTAATTTAAAGTAATTAGCTCCGACCCTCAGAAAGTCAGATATTGTGGTTTGAATATGGTCATTTTCTCTCTCTCTCTGAGCCAATATGGCAAGCCGCTTTAACATTTAATCATTTTAACCTACTAGTCTCTATTTTCATGCTACTAGTACTTATTTTTTAGATACTAGTATCTATTCCATTAAGTACTAGTACTTATTCATTTGGGACTAGTGCTTATTCTTTAGTACTAGTGCCTATTCTTTAGATACTAGTGCTTATTCTTTAGATATTCTTTTGAATACGTATTAGTAGCTAATGAATAAGTACTGGTATCTATTTAATATGTACTAGTATCTAATGACTTAGTACTAGTATTTATTGAATAAATACTAGTATCTATTAATAGGTACTAGTATCTAAAAGGTCATTTTCTCTCTCTCTCTCTCTCTCTCTCTCTGAGCCAATATGGCAAGCCGTTTTAACATTTAATCATTTTAACCTACTAGTCTCTATTTTCATGCTACTAGTACTTATTTTTTAGATACTAGTATCTATTGCATTAAGTACTAGTACTTATTCATTAGCGACTAGTGCTTATTCTGTTTAGAATATTCAAAGTGCTTATTCAATTTTTATGCTTATTTATATTTTCAGAGCAGAAAATCCGATTTTTCTGCTTATTCAATATTGCATCTAAAATGTAAGTGACTTGACGTGTGTGTGTGTGTGTGTGTGTGTGTGTGTGTGTGTGTGTGTGTGTGTGAGAGAGAGAGAGAGAGAGAGAGAGAGAGAGAGAGAGAGAGAGAGAGAGAGAGAGAGAGAGAGAGAGAGAGAGAGAGAGAGAGAGAGAGAGATTGCGTCTGTTACAGTGACAAGAGTTTAACCCTTTAAGGCCTTGTCTTTTTGGATATATATCTTTTTTTTAAATAAAAAAAAGTGCATACAACCCATATATTTTAAATGTATTGTTTGCTTTAAATTAAATTAAGATTGTATGTTTGGTAATTGAACCTAAATACATTTAAAATTAATGTGCTATATTTCAGATCAATATATTTGTTTTCCTTCATTTTAATCAACACTAACTTTATTCTCATCTGAATTATAAATAACTTATTTCTGTATAAAATAAAAAATCCCGAATAATCCAGACCAACCAGAGCGCACTATTTCTACAACATCATCAGTGCTGAAGCGGAACTACCAGAGCCGTTCGGCAGATAGCGAGCAGATATTTTGTGTCACGTCGTGCACAATAACCCTAAAGGCACCAGGGTGGCGGTGCCACCGGCTTTTTATATATATATATATATATATATATATAAATATATATATATATATATATATATAAATATAGCTGCGAGCAGCGATGAAGGGCCAAAGCCGGCGGCACCGCCACCCCGGTGCCTTAAAGGCACCGGGGTTGCGGTGCCACCGGCTTGGGCCCGTAATCGCTGCTCGCAGCTATATTTATATATATATATATATATATATATATTTATATATATATATATATATATTTCTTATTATTATTATTATTCTTATTATTTTTCTGCTACCTTTTGGACACTTTTGGAGGCCTTAACATGCTCAAAAACTCCTGAAACTTTGCACACATGTCAGAACCCGCGGCCATCAGGGCCGGGCTGAAGATGGTACCCGGGCGTGGCAGGGGGGCTCGACAGCGCCCCCTGGAACGGGGTCCGAAAACATGGTCCATAAATCAAACACGCTTGCATGTAATAATATGAAACTCGGTACACATGTAGATCTCCTCGTTTCATATATACTTCACACTCTTACTTTTTACCCCAGCCCAACAGGAAGTCGGCTATTTAGGGTTGTTGGTAAAACACACGCAATGGAATGTGAAATACTCCTCCTAGAGAATTCAAACAAACGGCACGAAACTCGGTCAGCATGAAGTCAAGACATTGAGGATGAAAGTTTGCGAGGGGATTTTTGATATCTCGAACGGTTTGGCCGTGGCGAGGAAACAAAATTATGGCGAGAAACGTGAAACAGGAAGTGTGTCATAACTACTGCATACATTAACTGATCTTGATGAAACTTCAACAGTGTGTTCGTTGTAAGAGCCCGATCACATGGATGTGACTATTGTGAGTCAAAGTTATAGCGCCACCAACTGGCAGCAGGAAGTGTGTCACTTCCTAAATGCTTTGAAATCACCCTCTTATTTTTACCCGATTTGCTTCAAACTTTATGTGTATAATGTAAACACACGGCAGATGTAGACCTGTGAAAGGATTATTGATATCTTAGATACTGTTGCCGTGGCAACACATCAAACTTTAATATTCTTGTTTGATGCTTTTGAGACTCTTAGCATGCTCGAAATTGCATGAAACTCGACAGACACAGGTATGCATATGGTTCAGATCAAGCCGGACAACTTTCTAATTAACTGTCATTAGCTCAGACCAAGAGGAAGTTAGATATTTTGGTTTGAATGTGGATGTTTCTGAGAATTTTCTCTCCC